>NC_080833.1:144726554-144999481 GCF_030435755.1 Ochotona princeps
GTGTGACTCGTCCAGTCTGGGATGCCTAGATTTAAATTAGAGAAAAATAAAGAGGAGCATGTTGAGAAATGCCGGCTCTGTTACCCTCTTGTTGTGTCACTTTGCTGGCAAGGACAAAAGGAACTATTCAGCTATTATCCCATAACAAAGTTAACATTGTATAAAGAATATATGTGGAACAGAAATATTTGTGAACCTGTACTTTTCATACTGTCTATATGAGCACTTGATGCTGTTTGAGGATTTGATTAGTCATTTCTGAGCCTGGGTTATGAGTATGTCTTTTGGTACAATATTACATATTGATATGTACATTCTATGTGCCTAGGTCAAACCAGCAGCATAGCAGTCCCTAAACTAAGGGACCTACAGATAAGCCATCCTATTCTTAGATTTCAAATTTGAGAAATATTCACTTAATATGTAGGGAATCCAATTTCTGATTAATACTTTGCAAGTGGATCCACAGTTGGTAACAACAATGCTGCGTTCTGCATGCCAAGTGTTACACCAAGCACACTATCACTGACTTTCAGAAGGTAGGAATCAGTGATCCTATTCAACAGATGAGAAACAAAGGCACAGAGAAGTTTCTTGACAAATACATGAAGTGCTCATAACTCATTTTGGCTCATGGAAAAGCTGTAACTCGAATCCTACTTCACATAGCAGAAACACCAAAACTAGGGAACCTAAGGTAAAGCGCCAGGGCAGGGGAGGTCGTGGGGAGGGATGTTGGGTGGCAAAGTCCAGGCTTCACATTTTGTTTTCCTACTTGCTAAAGGCATGTGATTAAGTTAGTTCCTGCTACTATTATGGTTAAACTGTTTAAAATATCATCCCTAGGCAAATGTTGGCAGAGATTAAGATGATGCTGGAGGACTCCTGTAGCCCATATCATGGGGTCTGGATTACCATGCCGCTTCAACTGCGGGCTCTAAACTTCATCTCTTTTTTTTGTTTTGTTTTTGTTTTTGTTTTCATTAAATTTATTCATTAATTATATTGTGTTGTAATTTCATAGGAACTGTGATTCTCGCAACACTTCCCCACACCTTCCCCCCATGGTGGGTTCCTCCACCTTGTTGCGTAACCATAGTTCAAGTTCAGTTGAGATTCCCTCTTAG
This sequence comes from Ochotona princeps, assembly GCF_030435755.1. Classification (NCBI taxonomy): domain Eukaryota; kingdom Metazoa; phylum Chordata; class Mammalia; order Lagomorpha; family Ochotonidae; genus Ochotona; species Ochotona princeps. Next base: position 144,727,682 of record NC_080833.1, read on the forward strand.
CAAGCATATGCCAAGTATACTAACTTCATCTTAATGAACCCTGGAAGTAACCAAGTGATAATCTGAACAGCTAGGTTCCTGCCATCCGCATACACCTGGGGATGGATATCTGACAGCTGCCTTTGGTCTGACCTAGCCCATGCTGTGGCAGGCATTTTGAGATTAAATCGGTTAATAGAAGATCTTTCTCTATTCTCTTACTCTCCTCTCTTTTTTGTAAAGTTTTATTTAACTGGAATACATTCCTTGTATTTTACTTAAAGTTAAGAGCATAATGAGATTTCCCAACCTGTCTAGCCTTCTGTCACACTCTCGCCCTTTCTCCTCCTTCCTTTATAATTTTTGTTTAACTTTTCACTGCAGCATACTTTGAGTTTATAACCACAAGTTTAATCCTCCATTAAAGAATTCCACAAGTAGTAAGTAGAAAAACCACTATTTCTCAAGAGTACAGATGAGGGTTATAAACATTAATCAAATCTCAAGGTGTCAGTTTCAGTCATATTGCACTTCTGTATTCTGTATTAGCTAACAAACAGGAAGGAACCCATTTGTCTTTGGGGGACTGGTTTATTTCATTAAGTATAAGAGGCAAGTGCCTACTTGCCTCCATTCTCTCAAATAAATAATAAAATTTAAAAGAGCCCTCCTTCTTGATCAGTCATCCCTTCCCATGGGAGAAATATACTATGACTTCTTGTGTGTGTGTGTGTGTGTGTGTGTGTGTGAGCGAGAGAGAGAGAGAGAGAGAGAGAGAGAGAGAGAGAGAGAGAGAGAGAGAGAGAAGACCCTCTTAAAATATCTATTTCCATCTCATCAGAAACCAGGGAGTTGTAGTAAATGAGGCACTTGGAATGCTGACGGGAAGGCACTGAGGGGAGCCAAGTAACTTGGGAGTGATGTATAGGAGGAAAGCATTTGCCAGCATCCTCTCCGACATCTTACAGGACTGAAAATTATTCAATAGCGTAAAATTATCAATAAATGCTGACTATAAATTTTGGTTTGTGGAAAGAGCCAGAGACTGAAATCACATTGTCTAACCTCAAAGAACTCCAAAAACATGACTGTAATTCTCAGTTGCAGTCTACTGAGAGTTGGGTAGGAGAAGCGAGGCCAGTTCCCTGAAGCCTTGGAAAGATTGACTGTGTGATGCCATGTTTTCTATTGCAGAAAACAATGCACAAGTCCCCTACCAATGCCAAATGGACATCAACAAATCAAATATTCTGAGTGTATGGTTTTGCTTAGTTCCCTGGTAATCTTACCTTAAGAACAAGGTCTACTGCAGTCACTGGGCAGCTTTTTCTTTTTTTCAGTCAAGCAAAATGAAGGAATTGTTGGAATATCATGCTTTGCTGCCAGAAACTCTCAATAAGATGAACAGTTCCAGTGAAATACATTGTCAGAGGGATGGTGTCTGCTATCATTTGAACAACTTTTGAACTACTTACCTGCAGATGTGCAGGAAATCATGTGCAAAACCATGCTGTACTCACTTGCTACTATTTTACATGTAAACACATTCTATGGCTTATCAGGATCTTTAACCGTAAACATTTGAGTGACAAATCTCCAACTGGACCCGGAGCAGTAGCCTACTGACTAAAGTCGACACCTTTGCAAGTGCCAGGATTCCACAGGGCTGCTCGCTCACTTGTATCCCAGCTGCTCCACTTCCCATCCAGCTTCTTGCTTGTGACCTGGGGAAGCAGTCAAGGCCAGCCCAAAGCCTTGCGACCCTGTACTGGCATGGGAGACCTAGAAGCTCCTGGCTCAGCTCCAACTGTTGCAATCACTTGGAGTGGCTCAGCAAATGAAAGATTTTTCTGTCTCCTCATCCTCTCTGTAAATCTGACTTTACAGTAAGAATATTTTTTTAAAGATTTATTTATTTTTGGGGGGAAGCCAGACATGTAGAAAGGAGAGAGGACAATCTTCTGTCCAATGATTCCCTCCGCCAAGTAGCCGCAACAGCTGGAGCTGAGCTGATCTGAAGCCAGGAGCCCAGGTCCTCCTCCAGGTCTCCCACGTGGGTGCAGGGTCCCAAGGCTTTGGGCCATCTTCAACTGCTTTCCCAGGCCACAAGCAGCGAGCCAGATGGGAAGTGGGACTGCCAGGACTAGACGCAGTGCCCATATGGGATTCCTGCACATTCAAGGTGAGGACTTTAACTGCTAGGCCACCTCACCAGGTCCAAAATCTTAACTCTCCAACTAAAATACTGAAGGCCGGTACATTGTGACCTGAACATATCCCATGTTGGTAGCCCATTCCTAAACCAATGCTGGCCTTTTTTTCAAGGATAACTAGGCTGTCAGAATTACTCCATATGCACGGGGCTGAAACTTCCTAAACACACACGCAAGCAAGAATTGTAAAGAAAGATGGCTTGTGTGAGCATGAACTTCACTCCATTAAGGTTCTTAAATAGTTATCTGCTTTTAGCTCATTTCCTACTAAAAATTCAAATGTCTGAATTTTCCATTAGGCTGTTACAGCTTCGTCTGTTAAGCATAGCCCCGCGTTCCCTAGCATCACCTAGTAGATCATTCTTGATCTCGGAGCTTCTGACGAGCTGTGTGGATTCCAAGTGAGATTTGCCTTACTGGAATTATGCATACATGTCAGTAAGGATTGTTTTCCATCATTTAGGGACCAAGTGATTTCTAGAAAAGCCATAATGTTGAGAGTACTTCCGAAGTTATTTACTGTTATGGCATGGTAGAGAAACTGACACGTGCGTTGGACTAGATGTTAATTTGTCAGCATTGGCCAGCAACATTCCTTGTGTAGACAAACGTGGGAGTAATGCTCAAACGCTCAATACCGAGATAGGAGAAGATCAGACAAGAATGAAAGTCTGGCGCTTCTCTGCCTCGTGGAGGTGTTTGAGGAAGTAGGAAGTGGGATGCTTCACAAAGTCCGTAAAAATGGAGTCAAAAGAGAAGTTTCCATGCAGACTTGAAATCCATATGTTGGCTTTCATGATCATTCTCCACAAACATTTTAAAGACTGGTTGAAAGAGACAGTGTATGTGAGTTCTATAGCTCACCAATGTTAGGAAAAGTACACCTGTTCCTGGTTAAGTACCCAACTTGTGAGAATTCCATAATTTTTAGCTTGTATTTTCTGCCTTCTGGCTAGATGTGTTTTGGATTTTTATTCTTTGGACAGCTGTGGGTAAAAAGTGGGAAATTAATGATGATCAAATTAGACAATGGACCTACTTATTAGCTCTAGAGGAAGTCTAACTACAATGAAAATTAGACTTGTGGATTATTTGAGTTACAATTCCCTCACTTTTTTTTATGAAGTACGTTGCATTACGTGACAGTTTCATAGGCTCTGGGATTCCCCCAACCCCTCCCCATGCCATCCCCCCATGGTGGATTGTTCCACCTTGTTGCAGTATTACAGTTCAAATTAAGTCAAGATTCTTTCATAGCAACCATGTAGTTTGCATAGTGTCCAGCATCTTATTGTCCAGATAAACTCCAGGTTTCTTGAGGAGACCATCTCTGGTCTGAAAATAGAGCTGGCAGAATATCATCCCAATCAATTAAAAGCCACAACAAAACATAGGCAACAATTTACAACATTATGGAGTTAATTGACATGGTATTGAGTAATCAGTACATTATAATGCAAGTTCTTAACCACATCCTGTGAGTACTTCATTGGCATTTCAATTTTAGTTTATACACGGAACCGGCTTCTATACACCTTAAAATGGCTATAGGGTACTATTCAGCTGTCTCGTGTCTATTTTCATTGGAGTATTTAGCAGTTTATAGTGTTAAAACATAATGTTGCTGAACTTGGCAGATTTTAGGATAGTCTAAACTGGCTTATAACTCTGACAAGGCATTTGTCAACAGTTGAGGTTCAGACCAGTTTTAGGAGGGGTGTGCAGAGAAATCTTCAATGCCTATCGAGGAGTAACCAATCTTTGTGTCCTGCCTAGTAAGATATGTGTGAGTCCATGCCGACCATTTCCTCCTGGTTCTAAGCTTTCCTTTTTGTTCTCTATCCTAATGTTTTTTTTTTTTTGGGGGGGGGTCTCTGCAGCGACCCTGATGGTCCTTGCAGGAGAGTGTGGGGATCCAAAGTTGGAACTAAGTAAGGATCAGAGAAAGCTCCTCTCCCTAGTCCCAAAGGAAGTTTACTGTTCTTCTGTTTCTGCAGACTGCTCAGGGGTCCTGGCTGTTGTTCCGATGACCTTGGATCCTGCCAGGAAGGATTTGGGCTTCTTCCATCCCACGTGGGAGATCCAGACGGGTGTGGATGACCTCAGAATTCGCAGGCTCCGAAGGCACTCCAATTCCCTATGTTCTTCTTGGCGGTTGGGATGTAGTCCTTGGTGAGGATCCGGGAGTCTACAGGGTTGGGATACAAGCCTCCTCCTGTCCACCTGCTCCACTCTGGGGTGCCCCCCTGCTCTGTGTGTATGATCTGTTAAGAGATTGTCAGGATCGCTCTTGATTCCCCCTATATGTCTTTGTAGTTTGAGTTACTTGTTCCATTCCTGACAGGTTATACTTCACGTCTTCCTCACATTCTAAGCAGATGGAAGATTTCTCTGCTCTCCCACCCCATTTCCAAGTAGCATAGGGTCTTAAAAGTATATCAGGTTTTACAATTCTTTGATGTAGATCATAAGCAGTTTGACTCACATTGATTGTTGGTTCATTGGTTACATCACAATATCTTATTGCATGAGCTACAGACTGTTTGGGCTTGGAATAATACTACAATTTACAGGTACTGTTTTTCGAACTGGCATCATTTCATCTTAAATTAAGGCAAATATGTGGTATCTAACCTTCTGGGATTGGCTCATTTCCCTTAGCATTATGGTTTCCAGTTGGGCCCATTTGGCTACAAGACTGCCTTTCATTTTGTTTAAAGCTGAGTAGTATTCCATGGAGTAAATGAACCATAGCTTTCTTATCCAGTCTTCTGCTGATAAGCATTTCAGTTACTTCCATGGTTGTACAATTGATTGTGCTGCTATGAACATAGGAGTGCATGTTGGTTTCTCATGTAACAGTTGTTTTGGATATATTCCTAGGAGTGCTATTGCTACATCATACGGTATGTTGATTTTGAGTTGTGTGAATGTTCTCCATACTGATTCCCATAGAGGCTGTAGAAGTCTGCAGTCCCACCAGCAGTGGAGTAGGGTTCCCTTTTCCCCACATCCTCACCAGCAAGTGTTGGTGGTGGTTTTTGTATGTGAGCCATCCTCACTGGCGTTAGGTGGTATCTCATTGTTGTCTTAATTTGTACTTCCCTTATTGCCAGGGAAAGTTGAGCATTTTTTCATGTTTGTTTGCCATTTGGGTTTGTTCCTTTGTGAAATGTCTGCCCATTTCTTGAGTGGTTTGTTTTGGTTGTTCTGGAGATCTTTGTATATTCTGGAGATTAGCCCCATATCACCTATGTAGAGTGCAAAGATATTTTCCCATTCTGTGGGCTGCTTTTTTACTTTGTTGATTGTTTCCCTTGCTGTGCAGAAGCTTCTTAGTTTGATGTAGATACATTCATTTGTTCGTGTCTTGATTGCAGTTTTTGGTGTCCTTTTCCGGAAGTTGGGACCTACCCCTAGATCTTGCAGAGTATTTCCAACATTTTCTTCCAAATGTTTAAAGGTTTCTGGATATAGGTTTAGGTCTTTTATCCATGTAGATTTGATGTTAGTGTATGGTGAGAGATGTGGGTCTATCTTTTTGTTTCTGAAGGCTATCAACCAGTTGTCCCAACAGCATTTATTGAACAGACCTTTCCATTTGCCTGGATTGTCGTTTGACTGACTTTTTGTCAAAGATTATTTGGCTGTATCTGTGTGGGTTCCCTTCTGGTGTTTCTATTCTGCTCCATTGATCTTCCTCTCTATCTTTGTGCCAGTACCAGGCTGTTTTGATAACCACTGCCCCATAGTATGCCCAGGGGTTCGGAACTGTAATTGGCCCTGCTAACTTCCTGTGCTTCAGGATGGTTCTAGCTATTCTTGGGTTTTTGTGTTTCCAAATGAACCTTTGAATCATTGTTTCCAGTTCCATGAAGAATGTTTTGGGTAATGTGATTGGAATTGCATTGAATGTATATATTGCTTTTGGTAGTATAGACATTTTAATGATACTGATTTTACCTATCCAGGAGCATGGGATGTTACTCCATCTTCTGAGGTCTTGTTCAATTTCTTTTTTAAGTAGTTTGTAGTTTTCTTCAAATGGGTCTCCTACATTTTTGGTTAGGTTTATTCCCAGACACATCATAGTTTTCTGTTATTTTGAATGATATCTTGCTGATTAGATCCCTTTCCATCTTGGGACTGTTTGCATACACTATAGCTGTTTTTCATTACATCATTTTGTACCCTGCCACTCTACCAAACTCTCGTGTAAGTTCTAGCTGTCTCTGTATTGAGTCTCTTGGCTCTTCTAAAGAAACATAACACATCACCATGGAGGAAAAAGACACGAGGTGTAGTTAAGCGAGGGAGTGAAAGTGAGGGTTTGTTCTTTGTGGCAGACTGTAAGAACAAAAGGTGAATTTTTGAATATTTTTCACCATTGCAAAGAATCTTGCTGGTAAAATAATGCACCAGTCAAAACCTGATAGTTCCAATTGTTTGCATGTAATAGTTAGCAGACACATGTCTCCATAATTTTCTCATTAAATCAGTCTGAATGTTCCACAACAATTAAAATCCTCATGTTTTAAGTTTCTGGTTACTTGAATATATAAGGTGGTCATAATTTTAAGTGCAACGTTTTACATTTTTAAGATCAATTGACACAAATATGCATCCATGGGGACTCTGTAAGGTTTTGCTGCATGTAAAGCAAACATATGGTAGTGATGAAATGGGGGTGAATAGATCTAGTTACGTAGTTCCTTGGATAATTTCTATGTGGTGAAACACTCAAATTCCCTCCATCTAGCTTTATATGTATTAACTGTATGCTATATATAATATGTTGACGCATCCACATATATATGTATGTACACACAGCATGTTATTGGTAACTGTCATCACCTTCTCATACTATAGAAGACCAGAACTTAGTTCTTCTACCCAGCCATTCCTTTCAACTTGTCCGTCAGACTTCTCCCACTTTTCTATCCCTCTCCCTTCTTCCCCCCAATCTGTGATATTATTCTAAATTCACATGAGATCAACTTTAAATTCCAAACAATGTTTCAAAAAGTTTGTAGAAGACAGAATTAAAGATCTGTTTATCTTGATGAAAAAGGTCTTAAAATTTGCGTTTTTCATAAAATGAACACCATGAATGCATATACAGGTCTTCACAATAGTCCCTAGTGACCTTTCACCTTTCTCTAGTGTTGGTTAGATTTCGTTTCTCAGCTCTCCTCTAATTTCTTTTCGCTGTTTTTAGCATTTATTTTATTTTCATTACAAAGTCAGATATACAGAGAGGAGCAGAGACAGAGGAAGATGTCCCATCCGATGATTCATTCCCCAAGTGAGTGCAATGGCCCATGCTGCACCGATCCGAAGCCAGGTGCCTGGAGCTGCTTCCAGGTGTCCCATGTGGGTGCAGGGTCCCAAGGCTTTTGACTGTCTTTGACTGCTTTCGCAAGCCACAAGCGGGGAGCTGGATGGAAAGTGGAACTGCAGGGATTAGAACCAGCACCCATACAGGATCCTGGAGCGACTAGGCAAAGACCTTAGCTGCTAGGCCACACCGCCGGGGCCAGCTCTCTAATTTCATTTCAATGTTTTGCTTCTTGGTTAGTCTATAAGTTTGCTGGTTTTATTCCTTTTTGAAATGAACTTTTTTTCACTGATCTTTCAAGTTTTTCTCTTCATTTACTGGTTTGATCTTTATTTCTTTACTAACTTTGGGATTTAGTTTATTCTGCCTTCTCTAGATACCCAAAATGCACCTAACCTGTTTGAAACCTTTCCATTTTTTTATGTAGGCATTTAATGCTTCAACCTTTACTTAGTATTTCTTTAGATGTCTTCTGTAAGTTTTGAAATGCTGTATTTTCATTTCATTCAATTTTTAAGTTTTCTTTTGGATTTCTTCCACATTTCTTCTTTGGATTTCAGGATCATAATATTTAATCTGCAGATGGTTTTGTTTTCAAGATTTATTTGAAAGGCAGATGTTACAAAGAGAAGATTTTGTGTCCACTGGTTCACTTTCCAAATGGCTGCAATAGCCGGAGCTGAGCCAATCCCAAGCCAAGAGCCAGGAGCTTCTTTGAGGTCTTCCACACAGGTGCAGGGTCCAAGCACGAGAACTATCCTCCACTGCTTTTGCAGGCCATAAGCTGAGGGCTAGATGGGAAGTGAGGCCCCCGGAACATGAACCAGTGCCCACATGGATGCCGGTGTGCAAGGTGGAAGATTAGCCTCTTGAGCCACAGGGCCCGCCCTTCAATCTATGGCTTTATAATTACCAAATTTGTCTGGATTTAGATTTTTGTGATTAGAAAAGATATGATGTACTTTTTTTGTGGTTTAATATGTGGTCTTAGAGGAAGTTTAGTGTGTTCAAGTACATATTCTAAAGCTATTGCAATGAATGCTGTGTCAGTGTCTGTATACCCTAGAACTGTGGTTTTTCTTTTTGTATTTGTTTTGTTTTTCATTTTGTTTTTTGTTTTTTTTTTTTTGTTTGTTTGTTTTGCTTGACTGACATGTTAGTTGATTCCTTAACTCCACTTTTCTTGATCTGGAGCTTGACTCTCCCTTTAGATATGTATGTGTTTTTTTAAAAGATTTATTTTGTTACAAAATCAGATATACAGAGAGGAGGAGAGATGGAGGAAGATCTTCCGTCTGATGTTTACTCCCCAAGTGAGCACAACCCCACGCAGGTGCAGGGTCCCAAGGCATTGGGCTGTCCTTGACTGTTTTCCCAGAGCACAAGCAGGGAGCTGGATGGAAAGTGGAGCTGCTGGGATTAGAGCTGGCATCCATATGGGATCCCGGGGCATTCAAGGCGAGGACTTTGACACTAGGCCACACTGCCGGGCCCTCCCTTTAGATGTAATAAGGCTTTTTAAGAAAATGACATGCTGTGGCATTGGATATATAGTACCCAATCTGTCCTATCTTATTGTCGAATTAATTCCTTGATCACTATCTGATGATCTTTGTATCTTTTTATAGCTTTTGGCTGAAGTGTATTTTGTCTAATGCACTACTCCTGCTTGCTTTAGGTTTCCACTTAGGTAGAACATTTTTTTCCATCTTTTCACCAGTGTGTGTCTTTACTAATGAGTTTCTTAAGGTACATATCCTTGGTTATTTTTTAATCCATTTAGCCAAACTATATCTTACCTGGGAGTGTGGTCCATTGACTTTCAAAGCTGTTGCTAATAAGTAGTAACAGTAAGTAGCTGTTATTAGTAAGTAATCTATCCACTTAAAAATTAGTTGGTTTCTTCTGAGTATTCTTCATCCAGTTATGGGTGAGCTTCAAAGTTTTCCATTTTGGGCCCAGCACAATAGCGTAGTGGTTAAAGTCCTCACATTTCACATGCCAGGATCCCATATGGGCACTGTTTCTATTCCCAGCTACTCTGCTTCCCATCCAGCTCCCTGCTTGTGGCCTGGGAAAGCAGTCAAGGATGACCCACAGCCTTGGGACCCTGCGCCCACATGGGGAGCCCGCGCTCCTAGCTTCGGACTGACTGAGCTCCAGCCATTGCGGCCACTTGGAGTGAGCTATCAGACGGAAGATCTTCCTCTCTGTCTCTCCTCTCTGTATATCTGACTTTGTAATGAGAATAAATAGAAGTTTTGCATGTTATGATGCTAGCCTGCTACCTTTTATTTGCTTCTGTCTGTACATTTCCCTCAAACAAGTTTTAGGAGGCCAGTTGATTCTGATGACTTTCCTGACTTTCACTCATTTTGGAGAATATTTTTCAATTTACAAAGGATAATTCTACTCAGCCAAGTATTTTTGGCTGATAGACTTACTTTTTCTTCACAACTTGAAATAAACCATTCAATTCCCTCTTGGCCTATAAAATTTCTGTTTGACAATGTTGTTTGATTAGTGGAGGTCCCCTTGAAAATGACAGTGCTTTCCTTTTGAGAATGAACAATTGTTTGTACTTAAAAGAGCTGGACCACAATAGGTCAAGCGAACGTGGATCTTTTCTGATCCTGTCAATTGACATCCTATGGGCCTTCTGTACTTGAAGGTGTACTTATTAAGATCAGGGAAGTTATGAGCTGTTTCATTGAATATGCAGCATACTCTCTTCCTCTCAGGAATTCCAAGAAAGTGTTCATTTCAGTAAGGTCTCAAAGCTCTCGGGCTGCTTTCATTCCCTTTCTCACACTTTTTTAAAAGCTGGCTAGAAAATATTGAACCTGTCTTCAAGTTCACATATTTTTTAATTCTGTTGATCCTCATTTATCTTGACTTTCAACTATTTTCATTTTTAATTTTTCTTTAAGAAATACTTGATTTGCAAGGTAGATAAAGAGGGGGAGACAGATCCTTCATCTCAATGGCTGACATCAAGGACTGGGCCACTGGATAGCCAGGAGCCTGGAGCTCTGTCCCTCTTGTAGCTGACAGGGACCCAAGTACCTCTGCCCTCTTCTGCTGCCTCTGCAGACATATTAGCAGACATCTGGATCCAAGGTAGAATGGCCAAGACTTGAATCGGAGCTCATGGGAGATCAGTACACAGGCAGTAGCTCAGCCTGTTGCTCACAAGAGCCAGTCCACAGTAGATTTTGTAATATCTGTTCAATTCCTCAAGGTCAGTCCTTGCCAAATTTCTCATATCATGCATTGATTTTCTAATTTCATTTTCTGTTGAAGTGTCTTATGTCTTTTTGAGTGTTCCACATCATTCTTTTTGGATTCTTTATTTTATTGGAAATGCAGGTTTACAGAGGGAAGCAGAGACACAGAAATATCTTCCATCCACTGGTTGATTCACCCAGTGTCCAGAATGGCTGGAGCTGAGCCAATCCAAAGCCAGGGGCTTCTTCCAGATCTTCCTCATGGGTGCACAGTCCCAAGGCTTTAGGCTGTCCTCTACTGATTTCCCAGGCCACAAGCAGGGAGCTGGACGGGAAGCAAAGCATCCGGTATTAGAACCAGTGTCCAAATGGGACCCCGGCATGGTTGAAGTGAGGACTTTAGCTACTAGGCTACTGCACCAGACCCCTTAACTGCCAAGCTATTGCGCCAGACCTCTCCCATGTAAATTCTCAAATTTACTAGCATTCCTATGTATGCACCCTTAATTCTAATGTCGGTGTACACTAGGTATTAATGTTAAACACTTCAACAATGTGGTAGTAGTATCTTATAATATAAACAATTCTATATGTAAAACTGGCAAGGTTCATTTCTCAACATGCTTAAGCCTTTAGTATTTTGTCCCAGCTTTTCCATTCTACGATAACCATACTTCTGTAGGACAATATTCTACAAGCAATTCTCTTCCTTAATAACCTGCTTATTTGCTCGATTTACATTTTGAAACAATCATGTAAGACTCCAAATTAAGACATTCTATAAATGAAAACATACCACATTATAAATACTATTGCTTTAAGCAAGTCTTACCCATTTCTCCCAATTTGTAGAAACACGTTTTAACACAAACCTGCCTCAAAACCGGGAATGAGATGTTTTTCCAATAACCTTCTTGCTGATGAGGGAATTTCCCCTTTCTCAAATGGCAGATGAGAATCACAATGAGGACCTGAAAGAGCCCAAGGTCCTGAATTGGTTCCAAAGGGCAGACTGCAAGCATGCGCCTCCCTTTTGCATGGCTGGTAAGTCTGGAGCTGCTTCTTGGCTTCTGTTTTATTTTATTACTTTTTTAAAGATTTATTTATTTTTATTGCAAAGTCAGATATACAGAGAGGAGGAGAGACACGGAGGAAGATCTTCCATCCAATGATTCACTCCCCAACTGAGCCACAATGGCTGGTGCGCGCCAATCTGAAGCCGGGAACCAGGAACCTCCTCTGGGTCTCCCACGTGGGTGCAGGGTCCCAAAGCTTTGGGCCATCCTCAACTGCTTTCTCGGGCCACAAGTAGAGAGCTGGATGGAAAGTGGAGCTGCCGGGATTAGAACCGGCATCCATATGGAATCCCGGGGCGTTCAAGGCAAGGACTTTAGCAGCTAGGCCACGCCGCCGGGTCCGCTTCTGTTTATTGAATTCAAGAGAACCAAAAAATTTCAATTTTCTGTTGTCTTAACTAATACATTCCTAGATAGTCTCTTATCAATAAGATGAAAATCACTTAAAAGGAGATGTTAAAACACTGTTGTTCTTCACAAGGAATCAGACATCAATTCCATTGTCTTACAGGAAAATTCAGAAATTATACACATCATAACCAATTTCACTATCCAATTTCAAACTGTTTTTCCTGTAAGGCAAAATCTCACTTCTTTCTAAATAAGAACAAATAATTTAAAATCTGGACCAATTTCATGATTGGGAAACATTTTGACCAGTGGACATAAATACTCATTTACTTTATGCTAAATTTGATGCCTCATTGCTATTTTATAATATTGTGAGATTACAATCAAATTATTTTAAATGACAATTATATTATCCAAGTTCTGTCTCAATCTTTGAAGGTTCTAGGGATCCTACTAGAACTTTCAAAGTCAGGAGACTTGGTTTCAAACTCTGAAGAATTGAGGTGTAAATTAAAGTACACTTAACATGTAACTGAATATGTGAATGGATACTGAATTTTAGACCTGATCAGTGCCAGGACAACACTGTAAGCTGAAGACTAAGCAGCAAGAAAACGGTATAGGAGCCTTAGCCCAACAGAGATGGGGTGTCGGGTCTGACCAAGTCCTGTTAGATGAGTTAGACCTCTCTCAAATTACGTACCAGGAGAGAGAAAGGGGACCAGTCGTGGTCCGTCCCATCTTGTCTGTCAGTCATACACAGACCCAATTCTGAACAAGAACAACTAAATTCATGACACAGATAGAAGTCTTGTCTGGACAGAAGTAATAGAACTCTAACTGACTAAACAAACATGCACAATCACTACACACGTCAGAACAGACATAAAATTCAACCTTTTGTGACTTCCAACCTCTTCTTTGACATACTTCAACCTGGAAATGTTTCGTAAAGCAAGCACATAGGTTCATCTCGTGCTTAGCGTTAATTTAACAGTGGATTTGGTCCACTGGTTACTTTTATGTATAACTGCTAGATGAAGTTACAGAACAAGTTTCCATTTTTTTCTTATGAATGTTACATCGCTTATGTCTTACCCTGTCCCTCCCAGCTAGGGGTTAGGGCTATGAGGTAGAGCTAGAGAAATTCAGGCCCTAAGGGTGGCCTGGGTGAGGTCAAGAGAAACTGGAAAAGCAGATAAGGGCAAAGGTGAAAGTGGCTACAATTGAGAGGAAATCTGTGTGCTACCCAGTGAGGAGAGCAAAGGGTGACCTTCAGACAGGGGGATGGGCCCGCCCTCGAAGCAAGACCAGGATCATGGGGTGATGGGATTATCATCCAGCCTTACATATGCCTGAGCCAATTCTAGGAGCAAATGTACACCATAAAGGCTGTCGGAGATCTCGCAAAAGAATCCTTTCATCTAAAGTTTTGCTAAAACTACAGCAAATAGTTCTTTCTACTGTGCTGATCGTTGACATGGCTCAGAATAGGTTACATAGACAAGATTGGACAGAAAAACGTCTGCTGCAGCCCCTCTTCCTTCCTCATGGTTTGTTGGTAAAAAGGTAGGATTTTCCCAATCCAAGCGATTGAAAGAGGTGACCCACTTCTATGGCCCATAATGGCAGTCAATGGTGCTGAGGTAACCTTGAAGGGAGGCTGCCAGCCTGTTGCTGTTTCTTTGAACCCATTCAAAATCATTCATTCGAGCCGGGCGGCATGGCCTAGCGGCTAAAGTCCTGGCCTTTAACGTGCCGGGATCCCATATGGATGCCTGTTCTAATCCCGGCAGCTCCACTTCCCATCCAGCTCTCTACTTGTGGCATGGGAAAGCAGTCGAGGATGGCCCAAAGCTTTGGGACCCTGCACCCGCGTGGGAGACCTGGAAGAGGTTCCTGGTTCCTGGCATCAGATTGGCACGCACCAGCCCGTTGTGGCTCACTTGGGGAGTGAATCAGTGGATGGAAGATCTTCCTCTCTGTCTCTACTCTATGTAGATCCGGCTTTCCAATAATAATAATAAAAGAACAAATCACTCCTTCAAGAAGGGACAACAAGCTTTGCTGGTTCAGTCTTCACACCTAAAGGCTAGCTCTCTAACCCCGATCAATTGGCAGATCTAATTAGCTCTGGGCACCCCTCCAACAGACAGATGCACCCACTGGAGGGGACTGCCCTCCTGGACAAGGGCAGCCATAAGCATGAAAGAATTTGAAAATGTTCACACTTGAAACAATTTCTTAGGGCAATAATGAGCAAGTAGCCTTGGCCCAGGGAGAGTTAGGCTCGCTCCTGGCATGGCTTTAAGTCCTGCATTCCAGGAATCACACTCCACTGGGCAGTTCCCTTCAGGGATAACCCTAATGGGAAAGGCCTGGAGTACCTCACGCTGCCCGAACAGAATGCTTGCAACTGGCGCTGTGCTCTGACTCCCCTTGAGCTGGGGGTGGTTTCCTGCCCTCTGAGCTGCCCAGAAGCTCTGGTTGGGGCGGCTGAGGTGGCCCAGGGCCAATGTCCTGAGCATCAGTTTTGCTCTTCCCTTGCCAAGCATTGTGGGAAAATAAATTAACCAATGTTACCGACGGGTGCCAATCTCTCCAGGGTCCCTCAGACCTTGAGTGCCTGAGCACCTAGGATTTCTAACCCTCGAAACTTCAGCATGTAATTTAGCGTCTTAAACGCAGGATGATCAGGTTCCTCACCATTACTGCCCATGTTTAAGGACAGTAGAGGAGAGTGGTCCTCGGATACCCAGTCGGGTTGTCCGGCCAAGGAGATCCTGTGCAGAGTTTTGGGTAATGCCCAAGTGTCACATTGGACAGAAACCGCCAGTCCTCACACAAGTTCACCCCAGAGCCATGCATCCAAGGCCATCTCTCAAAGCAGGAGATGAGAGGTTAGGCGCAGCATTGTCTTTTTCCCTATCACCTACCTTAACTTCAAGCTGTCAGGGGATTCGACTGGAGATAAGCTGGGAATGGGGGCGGGGGCGTGTGACCACCTTCGTGCAGGGCTGTGGGGTGCCAACGGTCACTTACACAGAGTACACTACAGCTCGCCAGGAGGATTACAGCACTAAAGGTGAGTCCCAAGAAAAGAAGGCGACCTGAAGAACCACAACTTGTGTGAGGATGTGCTTCACTCAGGAGGAGTGAGGAGGGGGCAGGGATAGAGGGGAGGAGCAGAATGGGGGGCCCCTGCGGCTGGAGGGGAGGAGCAGAGTGGGGAGCTGCTGCTGGTGGAGGGCAGGGGACAAAGTGTGGGGTGGCCTTGGATGGAGGGGAGGGGAGCCAGGGAGCAGAGCAGAGTGTGGCCCCTCGGCGGGAGGGGAGGGAAGGGGAGCCTGGGAGCAGATCAGAGCAGACTGGGGGGGCCCGCAGGAGGGGAGCTGCAGTTTGGAGGGGAGGTCACGGAGCTGAGCTGAGTGGGGGGCATCCCACAAGGAGGGAGCTGGGGTCTCACAGCAGACCAGAGCAGCAGAGCAGCAGAGCAGCAGAGTCCCTTCGGAGCGAGGCGCCCCCCCGCCCCGAGGAGGTGGCCAGGGTCCAGGAGCAGAGCGACTGCAAGGGAGGGGATGGGAGCCAGGGAGCAGAGCAGAGTGGGGCCCCTTGGCTGGAGGGGAGGGGAGACGTGGAGTGGATCTGAGCAGACTGGGGGGGGGGGGGCCCGTGTGGGAGGGGAGCCCTGGAGGGGAGTCCCGGAGCAGAGCAGACAGGGATTCCCGTGAGTGGAGGGGAGTGGAGCCCGGAACTGAGCAGAGGGGGTGGTTGTGGAGCAGAGCAGAGTCAGGGGGGATCCCGTAAGGAGGGGGCCGGTGTCGCACAGCTGAGCCACAGAGCAACAGAGCAGCAGAGCCACATTGGAGCAGGGTGACATGGCGAGGAGGTGGCCAGGGTTGTGGAGCTCAGTGGAGCGGAGTAGGAGAACAGAAGAGCAGAATAGCAGCAGAGCCCCTTCTGAGCCGGGCGGCCCCCACCGAGGAAATGGCCAGGGTCCAGCAGCAGAGCAGCAGAGCAGCAGAGCAGCAGAGCAGCAGAGGCCCTTCTGAGCAGGGAAGCCCCGCTAAGCCCCACCAAGGAATGCTTCACCCTCCTCCAGGGGCATCCTGGATTCAAGACTCTTTCTGCTGTGGACCACCTGTGGACCATCAGCTGCCACTGATGTGCCACCTGAGCCAAGAAACCCCAACAGCTGACGTGTCTTCTCCACAGAGGCTTTCTCACCAGGAGAGGTAGAGTAGCAGCATGCCTGGATGCCTTGTTGGTGCCCGCTGCTCTCTCAGCATGGAACAGCCAAAGTTGTGCCAGCAAGTGGGACAGCTACTTTCACCGGCCTGTTGAAGGAGCTGCTGAAGAAACTGGTAAGGGATGGAGTCGGGTGGTGCGGGTTTTGGTGGTTGGGGAGGGGTCCTAAGGTGTCAAGCCTCAGCCTGTGAGGCAGTTCAGCTGTATGGGTGCTGCTTCAAGACCTGATAGCATCCTCTGCAGTCCAGCTCCCTGCTGATGGTGCTGGGAGAGCAAAGGAGGATGCTGCAGGAGCTTGTGCCCCTGTGCCCCTGTGGCCCTGTGCCCCTGTGGGACATGTGGAGGAAACTTCTGGTGTCTGGGCTTGTCCTGGGGAAGTGAGGCAGCAGATGCAAGAAACATTGCTCTCTCTCCCTCTCTGTTCCTTTGTGTTTCAAATAAAACAGGACAGATTCAGACAGGCATTCAGGCAAGAAGGAAGGAAGCAAAAGAAAGCTGCTGTCCTGGGTGGTAGGGAGTGTGCTGTGTGCTGTGCTGTGGCTCTAGACTGCTTTTGTCTGCCAATGCAGACCCCAAGGGTGTGCGTAGGGCATCTGTCCTGGGACTTCTGTGCAACCTCTCCAAAGCGTGTCCTTGAGAGTGAATTTCTCTTAGGCTGGGTTTGTTTCCCTTGTTTGTGCAGGAGAGCCTGGAGGAGTGTCCTGCAGTGAGTCCTGCTGTCTACGACAGGGCGCATAAGCTGCCCTTTCTACTACTGGTTGGCTGAGGCATTTTGAGCAGTAGAAGGTCCAGCCCCAGCCATCCTAGTGTCAGGTGGGAATCCTGGACAGAATTCCTTTATATGTGTCCCTTGAAGATTGGGCTCCAAGGCCAAACAGCCCGCATACGAAGGACCAAGAGGGGGTGGAGGATGCTTGTGGCCTTGCATCAGGCCGGGTCACTGTGCTAGGAAGTGGCTGTCTGTCTTCACCAGCAAGGTAGAACCTAGGGCACAGGGAGAAAACTAAAAGCTGGAGTTCCACGTCACGGTCCCCAGAGGCCCTGTGGGAAGTGGAGTCCTAACATCAGCAAGCACACGAGCCCTATGGGAGCTGGAGTCCCACGTGAGTGTGCCCACAGACGTTTTGGGAGCTGGAGTCCCACGTCAGTGTGCCCTACGGCCCTGTGGGACCTGCAGTCCCATGTCTGCATGCCCACGGGATCTCTTTGACCTCGATCCTTATTCAACATCCCCCAATCTCTGGGGAATCTGGAGTCCCACCTCAGCGTGGCCATGGACCCTCTGAGACCTGGAGTTACACACCAGCTGACTACCAGTGATCTTTTGCAGATGAGGTTCCCAGAAACCTTTCCGGGATCCAGCACCAGAGGATCCTCCACCCTGCTGGGGTCCAGCAGCAGAGGGCCTTCCTCTGCTGCTGGTCTCCGGCAGCAGAGGACACTCCTCCCAGCTGGGGTCTGGCCGCAGATAACCCTTCTCCCTGCTAGGGTTCAGCAGCAGAGGACACTCTTCCCTGCTGGGGTCTGGCAGCAGAGGAACCTTCTCCCTGCTGGGGTTCAGCAGCAGAGGACCCTCCACCCGGCTGTTGTCCGGCAGCAGAGGACCCTACTCAGTGCTGGGGTCCGACAAGAGTGGAGCCCCCTCCGGTGCAGGTGTCCGGCACCAGAGGACACCCCTCTGCAGGGGTTTGGCGGCAGAGGATTCTTCTCTCTCCTGGTGTCTGGCACTAGAGGACCATCCTCTTCTGCTGGGGTCCAGCAGTAGAGCACCCACCACAACTGTTGGACCCCAGCAGAGAGGAAGCATCAGAAGACCCTCCTCTCTCCTGGGATCTGGCAGCGGAGGACCCTCCTCCTGCTGGGGTCCAACACAAGAGGACCCTCCTCTCCTTCTGTGGTCTGACCCCAGAGGACCCTTCTCTTCTGCGGGGTTCCGGCACAAGAGGAGTCTCCACCCTGCTGGGGTCCTGCAGCAGAGGACCCTAGTCTGATGCTGGGAACCAGCAGCAGAGGACGCTCCTCTGCTGCCTTTCCCCAGCCGAGAGGAAGAAGCAGATGACCCTCCTCTCTGCTGGGCTCCAGCACCTGAGGAACCTCCTTCTTGTTTGGGTCCGGCAGCAGAGGACCCTAATCTCTGCTGATGTTCGGCACCAGAGCACCCTCTTCTTTGCTAAGGTCTGGGAGCAAAGGACCCTCCTCTCTGCTGGGGTCTGGCAGTGGAGGACCCTCCTCTCTTCTGTGGTCCTGCACCAGAGGATCCTCTTCCGCTCCTGGTGTTCCACACCAGATGACCCACTTCCCTGTTGCTGGGGTCCGGGCCCAGAGGACACTCCTCTACTGCTGGGGTCTGGCACCAGAGGACCTTCCTCTGTTGCTGGGGTCTGGCAGCAGCGGATCATTCTCCCAGCAGGGGTCCCGCAGTGAAGGATCTCTACTGCTGCTGGGGACGGCACCAGAGGACCCACCTCTCTGCTGGGGTCCAGCACCTGGGGACCCTGCATTCTGCTGGGGTCCAGCAGCAGAAGACAGTCATCTCTGCTGGGATCCGGATGCAGTGAACCCTCCTCTGCTACTGGTGTCCAGCAGCAAAGGAGACACTCCTGCTGCTGGGGTCCTACAGCAAAGGACACTCCGCTTCTGGTGGGGTCCTACAGCATAGAACCTTTGTCTCTGCTCAGGTATGCCAGCAAAGAACCATATTCTCTGCTGGGGTCCAGCACAGGAGGACCCTCCTCTCTGCTGGGGTCTGGCAGCAGAGGACCCTCTTCTCTGCTGGGGTCTGGCAGCAGTGGAACCTCGTCTCTGATGCGGTCCGGCAGCAGAGAACCCACCTCCCTGCTGGGGTTCAGCAGTGGAGGACCCTCCTCTGCTGCTGGGGTCCATCGGCAAATAACCCTCATCCCTCCTGTGTTACGGCAGCAGAGGTCCCTACTCTTCTACTGGAACCCAGTAGCAGAGGACCCTAATCTCTGATGCACTGGGGTCCAGCAGCAGAGGACCCTCCTCTCTGCTGCACATCAGCAGAAAGGAAGCCGCAGAGGACCCTCCTCTCTGCTAATGTCCAGCAGGAGTGGACCCTCCTCTGCTTCTGGGGTCCGGCAGCAGAGGACCCTCCTCTGCTGCTGTGGTCCACGAGCAGAGTTCCATCCTCTGCTGCTGTAGTCCAGAAGAAGTGGGCCCTGATCTGCTGCTGGGGTCCCGCTGCAGTGGACCCTCCTCTGCTGGACCCCAGCTGAGAGAAAGCAGCAGAGGACCCTCCTATTTGCTTGGGTTGAGCAACGGAGGACCCTCCTCTCTGCTGGGGTCCAGCACCAAAGGATCCTCCTCTGTGCTGGAGTCCAGCTCAGAGGAAGCAGCAGAGGACCCTCCTCTCTGCTGGGGTCCGGCACCATAATACCCTCGTCTCTGCTGAAGTCCGGCATCAGAGGACACTGCTTCCTGCTGGGATCCTGCAGCAGAGGAACCTCAGTGCTGGAATCCGGCAGCCAAGGACCCTCCTCTTTGCTGGAGTCCGGCACCCGAGGACCGACCTCCGCTGCAGGAGTCCGGCAGCAGAGGACACCCCTCTGCTGTAGTCTGGCATTAGAAGCCCCTGTACTCTGTTGGTTTCCGTGAGCAGAGGACCCTCCTCTGCTGCTGGGGTCCAGCAGTAGTGGACCCTACTCTCTGCTGGGGTCCTGCAGCAGAGGAACCCCCTGTCTTCTGGATTCCAGCAGAGAGGAAGTAGAAGAGGACTCTCCTCTCAGCTGGTGTCCGGCAGCAGAAGACCGTCTTCTCCTGCTGGCGTCAAACAGCACAGGACCCTTCTCTCCTAATGGAACCCAGTAGCAAGAGGACCCTCCTCTCTAATGGACTGGGGTCCAACAGCAGAGGACCATCCTGTCTGTTGGGGTCCAGCAGCAGAGTACCCTCTTATCTGTTGGGTCCGGCAGCAGATTACCCTCCTCTCTGCAGATGTCTGACAGCAGAACACCCTGTCTGATGGGATCTGGCAGTAAGTGATCCTCCTCTCTGCTGGGGTACAATAGCAGAGGACCCTCCTTTCTGCTGTGGTCCAGCACCAGAGGACCCTTCTCTTCTGCTGGGGTCAGGGACCAGAGGACCATACACACTGCTGGCATCCGGCACAAGAGGACCATCCTCTGCTGCTGGGGTCCGAAACCATAGGACCCCCCTATCCTGTCTACCCCTGCAGAGAGGAAGTTGCAAAGGACTCCCCTCTCTGCTGGGGTCCAGTACCAGAGGACCCTGTTCTCTGCTGTGGTGCAGCACCATAGGACCTTCCTCTCTGTTGGGATCTAGCAGGAGAGGGCGCTTGTCTCTGCTAGGGTCCAGCAGAGAGGGAGCAGTACAGGACCTTCCTCTCTGCTGGGGTCCAGCAGGAGAGGACCCTCCTCTTCTGCTGGATCCCTGCAGAAGAGGAAACTCTTCTGCTACTGGACCCCAGCAGAGAGGAAGCTGCAGAGGAGCCTCCTCTCCTGCCTAACACCAAAGAGAGGAAGTAGCAGAGGACCATCCTTTTCTGCTGGTGTCCAGAAACAGAGGACCATCCTCTCTGCTGTGGTCTGGCAGCAGAGGACACTCCTCCCTGCTGGGGTCCAGCAGCATTGGACCCTCAACCCCACTGGGGTCTGGCAGCAGATGACCCCTTCCGCTGCAGGTATCTTGCACCAGAGAACACCCCTGTGCTATTGGGGTCCAGCAACAGAGGACCCCCCTCTGCTACTGGTGTCTGGCAGAAGAGGAAGATCTGTTGCTGGGGTCCGGCACCAGAGGACCCCCCTTTGCTATTGGGGTCCAGCAACAGAGGACCCTCTTCTGCTGCTGGGCTCTGACACCAGAGGACACTCCCAGCTGGCGTCTGGCAACAAAGGACCCTCCTCCGTGCTGGGGTCTGGCACCAGAAGAGTCCTCTCTCTACTGGGGTCCAGCAGCAGAGGACCCTTCTCTGCTGCTGGGGTCCGGCAGCAGAGTACCCTCCTCTCTGCTAGGTTCCGTCCGCAGAGGACCCTACTCTTTGCTGGGGTGTGGCAGCAGAATCCCCTCCTATTTGCGGTAGTCCAGCAGTAGAAGACCTTACTATCTGCTGGGGACTCTCTGCTTACTCTCAGCAGAGGACACCCCTCTGCTGCTGGGGTCTGATAGCAGAGGACCTCCCTGCACTGCTGGGGACTGACAGCAGAGGACCTCCCTGCGCTGCTGGGGTCTGGAAGCAGAGGACGCCTCTCCCTTCTGGTGTCCAGCAGCAGAGGACCCTCCTTCCTACTGGGTTTCAGCAGCAGAGGACCCTATTCTCACGCTGCAGCACTGCAGCAGAGGACCCTTCTATGCTGCTGGACCACAGAAGAGAGCAAGATGCAGAGGACCCTCATCTTCTGCTGGACCCCAAAGAGAGGACAAAGCAGAGGACCCTCATCTTCTGCTGGGGTCCGGCAGCAGAGGACCCTCCTCTCTGCCGCAGCCTGTTAGCAGAGAACTCCTCTCTCTGAAGCTGTCGGGGAGAAGAGTACCCTCCTCTGTCTTGGGGTCCGTCATGAGAGGACCCTCCTCAGTTGCTGGGGTCCGGAACCGGAGGATCCTCCCTGCTGGGGTCTGCCCGCACCACAGGACTCCCCTCTCTACTGTGTCCAGTAACAGAGGAGCATCCTCCACTGCTGGGGTCTGGCACCAGAGGACCCCCTTCTGCTGCTGGAGTCTGGCACCAGAGGACACTGCTCTCTGCTGAGGTGCAGCACAAGAAGACCCTCCTTAGTGCTGAGGTCCAGCAACAGAGGACCACCCTCTGCTTCTGGGGTCCGGCACCAGAGGAACCACTTGTGCTGCTAGGGTCCAGTACCCGAGGACTCTCCACTCCTGCTGGGGTTCAGCACCAGAGGACCCTCTACTCTGCTGGGGTCCAGCACAAGAGGACCGCCTTCTGCTGCTGGGGTTAGGCAGCAGAGGACCTGCCTCTGCTGCTGGACCCCAGTGTTAGGAAGCTGCAAAGGACCCTCCCCTCCTGCTGGACCCCTGCAGCAGAGGACCATCATCTGCTGCTGGACCACAGCATAGGGGAAGTTGCAGAGGACCCTCATTCCCTACTGGACCCCAAAGAGTAGACCCAGCAATGGACCCTACTCTTCTACTGGCGTCCTGCAGCAGAGGACCCTCCTCCCTGCTGTGTTCTGGCAGAAGAGGACTCTCAACTACTGCTCGGGTCCGGCACCAGAGGATCCTCCTCTGCTGTTGGGGTTTGGCAGCAGACAATCCTCTTCCCTGCCTGTATCCGGAAGAAAAAGACCCTCCTCCCTGCTGTGGTCCGGCAGCAGAGGAACCTCCTATGCTCTTGGAGTCCGGTACCAGAGGACCCACCTCTGCTGCTGTTTTCTGGTACCAGAGGACCACCCTCTGCTGCTGGGGTATGGCACTAGAAGACTCCCCTCTGCTGCTGGGGTCTGGCAGCAGAGGACTCTCCTTCTGCTCAATTCTGGCAGCAGAGGGCCCTACTCCCTGCTGGGATCCTGCAGCAGAGGACACTCTTCCCTGCTGCAGTCCGGCAGCTGAGGACCTTCCTCTGCTTTTCGTGTCAGGCACAAAAGGACCCCCCTCTGCTGCTTGGGTCCAGCAAAACGGAACCCTTTATGATCTTATGCCCGGCACCAGAGGACACCCCTCTCTGTTGGAGTACACCACCAGAGGTGCCTCGTCTCTGCTGGGGTGGATCAGCAGAAAATCCTCCCATCTGTCTGGGTCCGGCAGTAGAGGACCCTACACTGCTACTGTGTCTGACAGCAGAGGACCCTCTTCTTCTGCTGGACCCCAGCAGAGGGGAAGCAGCAGAGAAACATCCTCTCTGCTGGTGTCTAGCATGAGAGGACCCATCTCTCTGCTGGGGTCCAGCAGAAAGGAAGCAGAAGATGACCCTCCTCTCGGCTGGAGTCCCGTAGCAGAGGACCTTCCTCTTCTTTTGGGTTCAGCAGCAGAGGACCCTCCTCTCTGCTGTAGTGCAGCACCTGAGAAGCCTCATCTTCTGCTGTGGTCCAGCAGCAGAGGAAACTCCTCTCTGCTGGGGTGCAGAAGCGGAGCACCCTCCTCTCTGCTGAGTTTCAGCACCAGAGGACCTTCTTCTCTGCTAGGATCCAGCACCAGATGACCTCCTCTCTGTTGGTGTCCAACATCCGAGAACCCTTCTCTATGCTGGCATCCGGCAGTAGAGGACCCTCCTCTCTTTTTGGGTCTGCCAGCAGAGGATGCTCCTCCCTGCTGGGGTCCAGAAGCAGAGGACCTTCATCCATGCTGGAGAGCCTTGGATGAGCGTCCCACACTGAGTGCTGATGGCCACGAGAGGGCGCCCAAAGCCGCCATTCTTTCTTTTCTTTTCTTTTCCTTTTTTTTTTTTTTTTTACAGATTTATTTATTTCATTCCAAAGTCAGATATACAGAGAGGAGAAGAGACAGAGAAGAAGATCTTCCGTCCGATGAGTCACTTCCCAAGTGAGCCACAATGGCTGGTGCACACCGATCCAAAGCCAGGAACCTGGAGCCTCTTCTGGGTCTCCCATGTGGGTGCAAGTTTCCAAAGCTTTGGTCAGTCCTCGACTGCTTTCCCAGGCCACAAGCAGGGATCTGGATGGGAAGTGGAGCAGCCGGGATTAGAACCGGTGCCCATATGGGATCCCAGCTCATTCAAGGTGAGGACTTTAGTTGCTAGGCTATGGCGCCGGGCCCCAAGCTGCCCTTTCTACCCCTGGTGGGCTCAGGCCTTCTGAGCTCTAGACAGTCCAACCCGAGCCATCCTAGGGTGAGGTGGGGGTCACAGACAGTATTCTGGTACACGTGTTGTTGAAAGATCAGGGCTCCAAAGCCGAACAGCCCACATACCAAAGCCCGGGAGGGTTGGAGGACACTTGGGGCCTAGCATCAGTTCAGGCCTCTGTGATAGGAAGTGTCAGGGTGCCTTTAAGAGCAAGGCACTTAAAGAACCCTGGGAGGTGGTGTCCTATGTCAGCATGCCCACAGGCCCTCAGGGAGCTGGAGTCCAACACCAGCATCCTGGAGGCCCTGAGAGCTAGAGTCAAACACCTGTGTACCACAGGCCCTCTGTGAGCTGTTGTTACACACCAGCCCACTGGGGTTGTACTGTGCCAGATGAGGTCCCAGGAAACCTTACCGCCACACCCATTCCTTGCAGAGCACCCTGAGATGCAGGCTCTGGGCGTTCTTTGGCAAGTGGAGCATCTCCCTGATGAGCTACCAAGAGGGCTTCATGGACTTTTATTTTTTTTCATTCCAAAGTCCGCAATACAGAGAGGATGAGAGACAGAGAGGAAGATGTTCCGTCCAATGATTCACTCTCCAAGTGAGCTGCAACAGCCGGTCCCCTCGGGACCCACTCTGCTGGGGCCTCAGCGAGAGGGTCCCCCTCGGAACTGCATCCTTCACTGCTGGGGTCTCAACGAGAGGGTCACCCTCGGGACCCCTTCTGCTGGTACCTCAGCGAGAGGGACAGCCACAGCCCCACTCCCTCGATGCTGGGATCTTAGAGTGAGGTAACCGCGAACCCCCCTCTCTCTGTGCTGCGGGTCAGTGAGAGGGACCCTTGGCTCTCCTTTCTCTCTCTCTTTTTCTCTCTCTGCTGGGGCCTCAGCAAGAGGTTCCCCTCGGGACCCCCTCTGTGGGGGCTTCAGGGAGAGGGACCATCTAGTGCCCTCTCTCTCTCTGTGTTCATCTCTGGTGGGAACTCAGCGTGAGGGTGCCACTTGTACCCCACCTCTCTCTGCTGGGACCTCAGTGAGAGGATCTCACAACCACCACCTTTCTCTCTCTCTCTCTAATGTGGCCCCAGCGAGAGGCACTCTCTGAGCCAGAGCCTCTATCTCTGCTTGGGCATCTGAGAGAGCGTCCCCCTCGGGACGCCGTCTGCTGCGGCCTATGTGAGAGGGACCACCGGAACCCCCCTGCCTAGCTGCTGGGGCCTCAGTGACACGGACCACCAAGCACCCCTCCATCTCTGCTGGGGCCTCAGTGACAGGGTCCCCCTTGGACACGCCCTCTCTCTCTGCTGGAGCCTCAGCTAGAAGGTACCCCTCGGGACACCCTCTCCTCGGGCCTCAGGAAGAGGCTCCCACTTGGGACCCCCTCCGTCTCTGCTGGAGCCTCAGCCAGAAGGTCATCCTTTGGACCCCCTCTGCTGGGACCTCAGCGAGAGGAACTCCCTCAAGACCCCCTCTGCTGGGGCCTCAGCGAGAGAGGGCTCCCCAGAGCCCCCTAACTCGCTGCTGGGGCCTCAGCGAGAGGGTCCCCCTGGGGACCCCCTCTGCTGGGGCCTCAGCTAGAGGGACCCTTGGCACCCTCTTCTCTCTTCTGTTGGGCCTCTGAAAGAAGTTAGCACTTGGACCCCCCCCTTCTCTCTGCTGGGACCTCAGGAAGTGGGACACTCGGCCTCCTCTCTCTGCTGGGCCCTCAGCGAAGGATCCCCTAGGGACCCCCTCTGCTGGGGCCAAAGTGAGAGGGACCCCTGGCGACTCCTCCCTCGCTGCTGGGCCTTAGCAAAAGAGACCACTCGGGACCCCCTCTACTAGGGCCTCAGCGAGATTGTCCACCTTGGGAGCTCCCCTGCTGGGGCCTCAGTGGGAGGGTCCCCCTCGGACCAACCATCTCTGTCTGCTGGGGCCTCAGCAAGAGGGACCCTCAAGCTGCTGGTGCCTCAGCGAGAGGGTCCCACTCCGAACCCATTCTGCTGGGGCCTTAGCGAGAGGGAACCTCGTCCCCCTCTATCTCTCTGTTTCTGCTAGGGCCTCAGCGAGTGGGTCCTCCTCGGGACCCCCACTGTCTCTTGGGCCTTCAGCGAAAGGGACCATTGGCAGCCCTCTCTCTCGCTCTCTCTTCTCTGCTGGGGCCTCAGAAAGAGGGACCCTCGGCCGCCCTCTCTCTGTCTCTCCCTGCTGGGGCCTCAGTGAAACTGTCCCCCTCGGGAGCCCCTCAGCTTGGCCCTAAGCGAGAGGGACTCCCAGGACCCCCCTCCCTCCCTGCTGGGGCCTCAGCTAGACGGACCCCCAGAGCCCCTCTCCATCTCTGCTGGGACCTCAGTAGGTGGGTCCACCTCGGACACGCCCTCCCTTTCTGCTGGAGCCTCAGCGAGAAGGTCCCCTTCGGGACCCCCTCTCCTCGGGCCTCAGGAAGAGGGTACCCCTCGGGTACCCCCTCCATCTCTGCTGGAGCCTCAGCGAGAGGTTCACCCTCTGGAGCCACTCTACTGGGGCCTCAGCGAGAGGGACTCCCTCGAGACCCCCTCTGCTGGGGCCAGAGCGAGAGGTTTTCCCTCAGGACTCCCTCTGCTGGGGACTCAGCGAAATCATCCACCTTGGGAACTCCTCTGCAGGGGCCTCAGCGAGAGGGTCCCCCTCGGGACCCCCTCTGCTTGGGCCTCAGTGAGAGGGACCCTTTGCTCCCCCCTTCCCTCCCTATCTCCTGGGGCATCTGCGAGAAGGTCCGTCTCAGGAGCCCCTCTGTTGGGGCCTCAGCGAGGGGAACCCCAGGCAAACCCCTCCCTCTCTGCTGGGGCCTCAGTGAGAGGGTCCCCCTCTGGACACCCTCTGCTGGGGCCTCAGCGAGGTGGAACCCTGGCGACCCCTCCCTGGGTGCTGGGGCCACAGCAGGAGGTACCCCTCGGGACCCCTTCTGCTGGGGCCCCACCTAGAGGGACACCTGGAGCCATCTAACCTTTCTGCTGCGGCCTAGGTGAGAAGGTACCACTCGGGACACCCTCTGCTGCAGCCTCAGCGAGAGTGCCCCCCGAGCCCCCTTCCCTCTCTGTGTATGCCTCAGCGGGAGGGTCCCCCTCGGGACCCCCTCTGCTGGAGCCTCAGTGAGAGTGTTCCTCTCGGACCCCTCCTCTCTCTCTACTGTGGCCTCAGCGAGAGGGTCCCCCTCGGAACCCCTCTGCTCGGGCCTCATAGAGAGAGATCCTCATAGCCTGACCCTCTCTCTCTGTTGGGGCCTCAGCGAGAGGGTCCACCTCAGGAACCCCGTCTTCTGGGGTCTCAGTGTGGTGTCCAAGGGTGTCAAGCCTCAGCCTGCCAGGCAGATGGCCTGTATAGCTGCTGCTTCAAGTCCTGGTTGTTTCCCCTGCAATCAGGCTCCCTGCTGATGATCCTGGGAGAGCAGTGGAGGATGGTGCAGGGGTTGTGCCCCTGTTCCCCGTGAACCTTTATGACATGTGAATGAAGCTCCTGGTTCCCGGGCTTGTCCTGGCCCTGCCACAGCTGACTCTGGTGGAAGTGAGGCAGCAGATGCAAGAAAGTTTGCTCTGTCTCACTCTCTGTTCCTCTGTGCTTCAAAGCAAACAGGACAGAGTGATACAGACAGGCAGGCAGGAAGGAAGAGAAAGAAAGCTGCTGGCTTCCTGGGAGGGAGTGTGCTGTGTGCTGTGTACTGTGCTGTGGCTCTAGACTGCTTTTGTCTGCCAACGCGGACCCCAAGGACATGTGTAGTGTTTCAGTCCTGGGACTCCTGTGCAACCTCTCCGAAGAATGTCCTTGAGAGTGAATGTCTCTCAAGCCAGGTTTGTTTCCCTTGTTTGTGCAGTAGAGCCTGGAGGAGCGTCCTGCAATGAGTCCTGCTGACCACGAGAGGGTGCGCAAAGCTGCCCTTTCTACCCCTGGTTGTCCTTAGGCCTTTTGAGCACAAGAAGGCCCAGCCAGAGCCATCCTAGTGTTAGGTGGGGGTCCATTACAGTGTTCCTGGATATGTGTCGCTGGAAGATTGGGGTCCAAGGCAGAACAGCCCTCATACCAAGGTCCAGGAGGGTTTGGAGGACACTTGTAGCTTTGCATCAGGCTGAGGCTCTGTGCTAGGAAGTGGCTGTGTGCCTTCACCAGCAAGGTACAACCTAGGGCATGGGGAGAAACCTGGGAGCTGGAGTCTCACATCAGCGTGCCCACAGGCCCTCTGAGAGCTGGAGTCCCACATCAGCGTGCCAACAGACCCTCTGGGACCTGGAGTTACACACAGGCTGACAAGCCCTGATTTTTCACAGATGTGGTCCCCAGAAACATTTACACCACCTCCTTTCCTAGCTGAGCAACCCTAGGCAGGCCCTTGGCTTTCTTTACCAAGTGGAGCAGCTCCCTGATGGGCTGCGGAGAGGCCTTCATGTGGTTTTGCATGTGTGGAGTGGCAGTTATGGTGATACAACATGCAGTATTCCTCTGCCTAGCTCAGTGGGTGTGTGCTGTGTGCTGTGTCCTGTGGTTCTAGACTGCTTTTGTCTGCCAATGCAGACCCCAAGGGCATACGTAGGTCTTCATCCTGGTACTCCTGTGAAACCTCTTCAAAAAGTGTCCTTGATAGTGAATTTCTCTCAGGCCAGGTTTGATTCCCATGTCTGGGCAGGAGAGACTGGAAGAGCGTCCTGCCGTGAGTTCAGCTGTACACGAGAGAGCGTGCAAAGCTGCCTTTCTACCCCTTGTGGGCTCAGGCCTTTTGAGCACAAGATGGCCTGGCCCAAGGCATCCTAGCATCAGCTGGTGCTCCCGGACAGTGTTCCTGGACACAGGATGCTGGAATATTGGGGTCCAAGGCAGAACAGCCCGCATACCAAGGTCCAGGTGTGTGTATAGGATGCCTGTGTCCTTGCATCAGCCCAGGCCTCTGTGCTAGGAGGTGGCTGTGTGCCTTCACCAGCAAGGAACATCAGAGGGCACTGGGGAAGCCTGCGAGCTGGAGTTCCACGTCAGGGCACCCAGAGGCCCTGTGGGAGCTGGAGTCCCACATCAGTCTCTCCAAGGGCCCTCTGAAACATGGAGACTCACATCAGTTTGTCCATGGTCCCTCTGAGAGTTGAAATCCTAGGTCATAGTGCCCACGCACCCTCTGTGTGCTAGTGTCCCACGTCAGTGTGCCCATGGACCCTCTGGGAGCTGGAGTTACTCAACAGCTGACTAGCACTGGTCTTTCGCAGATGAGATCCTTGGAAACATTTACACCACTCTCTTTCCTCACAGAGCACCATTAGGGGCAAGAACAAGGTGTTCTTTAGCAAGTGGTGAAGCTCCCCGATGGGCTGCACTAGGCCTTTGTGCATTTTTGCATTTGTGGAGTGGCACTTAGTGTGATACACCACTCGGCCTTCTTCTGCTTAGCTGGGTGGAATCTGGGCATGTGGGCTCCTAAGCCAGGAGCAGGTGGATGGGAGAGTAAGCACCAGAGGTCACCAGTCATCTGGAATAGGAAGTCCCAGGCCTTAGCTGCTGCAAGAGCACCCTGGACATGCATTCTCACTGTCTAGCAGGGATGGTGGATGGGGAGCCACCAAACCTGCAAAAGGGAGGGCCTCCATGCCATCTTCAAGAATGGGATCAAAGGGACCATATTCCATTCTACAAGGCATCATATTAAACATGTGTCGTGTGCATTGGAGGCATGAATTTGGTTCCAGAGCGCCCTGTCAAATGTAATTGCCCTCTTGTTCACCAGGGAATGCTTCACCCTATTCTAGGACCATCCTGGATTCAAGACCCTTTCTCCTGCAGCTGACAACCTGTGGACCATCAGCTGCCACTGATGTGCCACCTGAACCAAGAAACCCCAACAGCTGACGTGTCTTCTCCACAGAGGCTTTCTCACCAGGAGAGGTAGAGTAGCAGCATGCCTGGATGCCATGTTGGTGCCCGCTGCTCTCTCAGCACGGAACAGCCAAAGTTGTGCCAGCAAGGGGGACAGGTACTTTCAGTGGCCTGTTGAAGGAGGTGCTGAAGAAACTGGTAAGGGATGGAGTCGGGTGGTGCGGGTTTTGGTGGTTGGGGAGGGGTCCTAAGGTGTCAAGCCTCAAGCCTGTGAGGCTTGTGTGCAGTTCAGCTGTATGGGTGCTGCTTCAAGACCTGACAGCATCCTCTGCAGTCCAGCTCCCTGCCGATGGTGCTGGGAGAGCAACGGAGGATGGCGCAGGGGCTTGTGCCCCTGTGGCCCTGTGCCCCTGTGGGACATGTGGAGGAAGCTCCTGGTTCCCGGGCTTGTCCTGGCCCAGCCACATCTAGCTCTGGTGGTGGTCTCTGGTGAAGAGAGGCAGCAGATGCAAGAAAGGTTGCTCTCTCTCTCTCACTCTCTGTTCCTGTGTGCTCCAGGCAAACAGGACAGATTCAGGCAGGCAGGCAAGAAGGCATAAAGAGACAGATTGATATTTGCCTCCTGGCAGGGAGTGTGCTGTGTGCTGTGTGCTGTGCTGTGACTGAAGACTGCTTTTGTCTGCCAATGCAGACTCCAAGGGTGTGCGTAGGGCTTCCGCCCTGAGACTCCTGTGCAAGATCTCCAAAGTGTGTTCTTGAGAGTGAATGTCTCTCAGGCCGGGTTTGTTTCTCTTGTGCAGGAGAGCCTGGAGGAGCGTCCTGCAGTGAGTCCTGCTGTCCACGAGAGGGCGCATAAGCTGCCCTTTCTCCCCATGGTTGGACTCATTCCTTTTGGACACTAGACAGCCAAGCCCCAGCCATCCTAGTGTCAGGTGGGGTCCTGGAGAGTGTTGCTGAATACTTGTCCCTTGAAGATTGGGGTAAGGCTGAAAAGCCTGCAAATGACGGTCCAGGAGGGATTTGAGGAAGATTGTGGTCTTGCATCATCCTGGACCTCTGTGCTAGGAAGTGGCTGTGTGCCTTCACCATTAAGATAGCACATAGGACATGGGGAGAGCACTGGGAGCTGGACTTCCACATTAGAGCACCCAGAGGCCCTGTAGTAGATGGAGTCCCATGTCAGCGTGCCCACAGTCCCTATGGGAGCTGGAGACTCACATTAGCGTGCTCATGGGCCTCTGAGAGCAGGAGACCCATGTCAGTGTGCACATGGGCCCTCTGGGATACTGAGTCCTAGTTCAGCGTGCCCATGTGTCCTGTTGGGAATTGGGGTCTCATGTCACTGTGCCCATGGGTCTTGTAGGAGCTTGATACAAACGTCAGTGTGCCCACAGGCACTCTGGGAGTTGGAGTCCCACGTCAGTGTGCAGAAGGACCCTCTGGTACCTGGAGTTACTCACTGACTGGCTAGCATTGATCTTTTGCAGATGAGCTCACCGGAAACCTTGCCACTACCCCCTTTCATCACAAAGCATCCTTGGGGACAGGGCCTCGGGCTTTCTTTAGCAAGTGCAACTGCTCCCCGATGGGCTGCAGAGAGGCCTTCATGTATTATTGCATGTGTGGGGTGGCAGTTAGGGTGATACAGCACTCGGCCTTCCTCTGCCTAGCTGGGTGGTGTCTGGGCTTGTGGGATTCTAAGGATGGAACAGTGGAAGGACAAGTAAGCACCAAAGGACACCAGTCATCTGGAATAGGAAGTCCCAGGCCTTAGCTTCTGCGAGAGCACCCTGGGACATGCAGTCTCACTTTCCAGCAGGTAGGATGGTGGCTTTGGAGCAACCAAGGCCTGCACAAAATAGGCCCTCCCATGCCATGGGCAGGCATGGGCTCACGAGGACCATTTTGCCTTCTTCAGGGCATCCTTGGAAACACTTCGGCGGAGTGTCAGGCATCTCCATCGTGTGCATTGGAGGCAGGAATTTGGCCCCACAACCCCATACCAAATGCCATTGGACTTTCGTTCACCAGCGAATGCTTCACCATACTCCAGGGGCATCCTGGATTCAAGACTCTTTCTCTTGCAGGCCACCTGGGGACCATCAGCTGCCACTGATGTGCCACCTGCCACAAGACACCTCAACAGCTGACGTGTACTCTCCACAGAGGTCCATCTCATTAGACAGGTAGAGTAGCAGCATGCCTGGATGCCATGTTGGTGCCCTCTGCTCTCTCAGCACACACAGCAAAAGTCATTCAAGGCTGGAGGACAAGTACATTCATGGGCCTGGTGAAGGAGCTGCTGAAGAATGCTGCTAGGGGTGGAATCGGTGGAGCGGGTTGGGGTGGTGCTGCGTGGTGTCCGAGGGCCTCAAGCCTCAGCCTGCCAGGCAGATGGCCTGTATGGGTGCTGCTTCAAGTCCTGACTGCTTCCCTTGCAGTCTACTCCCTGCCAATGGTGCTGGGAGAGCAGTGGAGGATGGCGCAGGGGCTTGTGCCCCTGTGCCCCTGTGGAACATGTGGAGGAAGCTCCTGGTGTCCGGGCTTGTCCTGGCCCAGCCACATCTGGCTCTGGTGGAGGTCCTTGGGAAGTGAGCCAGCAGATGCAAGAAAGATTGCTCTCTCTCCCTCTCTGTTCCTTTGTGCTTCAAACAAAACAGGACAGATCCAGACAGGCATGCAGGAGGGAAGGAAGTGAAAGAAAGGTAGGGAGTGTGCTGTGACTGAAGACTGCTTTTGTCTGCCAATGCAGACCCCAAGGGTGTGAGTAAGGCTTCTGTCCTGGGACTTCTGTGCAACCGCTCCAATGAGTGTCCTTGAGAGTGAATTTCTCTCAAGCCAGGTTTGTTTCCCTTGTTTGTGCAGGAGAGCCTGGAGGAGCGTCTTGCAGTGAGTCCTGCTGGCCATGAGAGGGCGCATAAGCTGCCCTTTCTACCCCTGGTTGGCTGAGGCATTTTGAGCACTAGAAGGTCCAGCCCCAGCCATCCTAGTGTCAGGTGGGAATCCTGGACAGAATTCCTTTATATGCGTCCCTTGAAGATTGGGCTCCAAGGCCGAACAGCCCGCATATGAAGGATCAGGAGGGGGTGGAGGACGCATGTGGCCTTGCATCAGGCCAGGCCTCTGTGCTAGGAAGTGGCTGTCTGTCTTCACCAGCAAGGTACAACCTAGGGCACAAGGAGAACTAGAAGCTGGAGTTCCACGTCAAGGTCTCCAGAGGCCCTGAGGGACATGGAGTCCCAGTCAGTAAGCCCATGAGCCCTATGGGAGCTGGAATCCAATGTGACCGCAAACACGGACCCTCTGGGAGCTGGAATCCCACATCAGTGTGCCCATGGGCCCCGTGAGACCTGGGGTCCATGTCTGTGTACCCACGAGCCCTCTTGGACCTCGATCCTAATTCAAGATTCCCCAATCCCAGTGGAATCTGGGGTCCCACGTCAGCGTGTCCATGGATCCTCTGAGACTGGAATTACACACCAGCTGACTAGCACTGATGGTTCGCAGATGAGGTACCCAGAAAACTTTCTGGAATCCGGAAGCAGAGGAATCTCCTCCCTGCTGGGGTTCAGCAGCAGAGGACCATCCTCCCTGCTGGGGACCAGCAGCAGAGGACCCTCCACCCTGCTTGGGTGCTGCAGCAGAGGACCCTAATCCCTGCAGGGTCCAGCAACAGAGGACCCTCATCCC
Source organism: Ochotona princeps (assembly GCF_030435755.1). Classification (NCBI taxonomy): domain Eukaryota; kingdom Metazoa; phylum Chordata; class Mammalia; order Lagomorpha; family Ochotonidae; genus Ochotona; species Ochotona princeps. The sequence continues at coordinate 144,761,348 of NC_080833.1, forward strand.
TGCTGCTGGACACCAGCAGAGAGGAAGCATCAGAGGTCCTTCCTCTCTGCTGTGGTCCAGCACCAAAGGACCATCCTCTCTGCCGGACCGCAGCAGAGAGGAAGCCACAGAGGACCCTCCTCTGCAGCTGGTGTCCGGAACAACAGGACCTACTCTGCTTCTGGGGTCCGGTAGAAGAAGATACTCCTTGCTGCTGGGTTCTGGCAGCAGAGGACCCTCCTCTGCTGGTGGGGTCCTTTAGCAGAGGACCATCCTATGCTGCTTCGTTACGAAACAGAAGGACCCTCCTCTGCTGTTGGAGTCCGGCAACAATGGAGCCTCCTCAGCTGCTTTGGTCCATCAGCAGAGGACCCTTTTTTCTGTTGGGGTCTAGCACGACAGGACACTTGTCTCTGCTAGTTTCCAGCAGAGAGGAAGCAATAGAGGACCCTCCCTTCTGCGGGAGTCTGGCAGCAGAGGACCCTCCTCTCCTTCTGGATTTCAGCAGCAGAGGACTTTCGTCTGCTGATGGACCCCAGCAGAGAGGAAGCAGCAGAGGACCCTCCTCTCCTACTGGACAACAAAGAGAGAAAGCAGCAGAGGAACCTCCTGTTCTGCTGGGGTCCGACAGCAGAGGACCCTCGTAGGCTTCTATTCCGGCATCATAGGAACCTCCTCTGCTGCTCGGGTCCGGCATCAGAAGACTCCTCTCTGCTTTGGTCCAGCAGCAAAGGACCCTCCTCTCTGCTGTGGCACAGCAGAGAGAAAGCTGAAGAGGAGCCTTTACTCAGCTGGGGTCCCACAGCAGAGGACCTTCCTGTTCTGCTGTGTTCCAGCAGCAGAGGCTCCTCCTCTACTACTGGACCCCTGCCTCTGAGGATCATCCTAGCTCTGGACCACAGCAGAGAGTAAGTTATAGAGGACACTCGTCTCCTGCTGGACCCCTAAGAGAGGACAAAGAGGAGGACCCTCCTCTCTGCTGGGGACCGGCAGTAGAGGAAACTCCTCTGCTGTGGTCTGGCAGCATAGGACCTTCCTGTGCTAAGGGGTGCGGCAGCAGCGAACACCCCCCTTTTGATGGGTCCAGCACCAGAAGACCCTCCTAAGCAGCTGGGGTCCGGTAGCAGAGGTCCTCCTCTGTTGAACCCCAGCAGAGAGGAAGCAGCAGAGGACACTTCTCTCTGTTGGGGTCCGTCAGCAGAGGACCCTCTTCTGCTGCTCGGGTCCGGCACCAGCGGACCTCCTCTGCTGCTGGGGTCCAGCACCAGAAGACCCTCCTCCCTGCTGGGTTCCGGAGGCAAGAGGGCCCTCCTCCCAGGTGGGGTGTGGTGGCAGAGGACCACCCTCTCTGCTGGGTACAGCAGCAGAGCATCCACCACTGCTGCTGTTGTCTGAAACCAGAGGACAACCCTCTCTGCTGGGGTCTAGCACCAGAGGACCCTCCTCTGCTGCTGGCGTCCAGCACCAGAAGATCCCCCTATCTGCTGATGGGGTTCAGCACCAGAGGACCTCCGTATGCTCCTGGGGTCTGGCAGCAGAGAATACTCCTTCTGCTGGGTTCCTGCAGCAGAGAACTCCCCTCTGCTGCTAGGGTCCGGCACCAGAGGAACACCTTGTTCTGCTGTGGTGTGATACCCGAGGACTCTCCTCTCCTACTGGGGTCGAGCGGCAGAGGACCCTCCACTCTGCTGGCGTCCAGCACCAGAGGACTGCCTTCTGCTGCTGGGGTGCGGCAGCAGAGAACACCCTCTGCCCTTGGTGTCTGACACCAAAGGGCCCTTCTATGCTACTGGTTCTGGCAGCAAAGGACCCTCCTTCTGTTGGATCTGGCAGCAGAGGAACCCTCTCTTCTGCTGGTGTCCGGGAGTGGAGGTCCTCCCTCCTCACTGCTGTGGTCCGAAACCAGAGGACCAACCTCAGCTGTTGGGGTCAGGCACCAGAGGACCCCCCTATCTGCTGGGGTCCAGCAAAAGAGAACCCCCTCTGCTGCTTGGGTCGGTCACCAAAGGACACCCCTCTCTGCTGGGGTCCAGCACCAGAGGACCCTCCTCTGTGCTGGGGTGGAGCAGCAGAATACCCTCCTCTCTGCTGGGCCCGGCATTAGAAGACCCTCCACTGCTGCTGCGTCAAACAGCAGAGGACCCTACTCTTCTGCTGGACCCCAGCTGAGAGGAAGCAGCAGAGGACCATCCTCTCTGCTGGTGTCTAGCATGAGAGGACCCTTCTCTCTGCTGGGGTGCAGCAGAAAGGAAGCAGCAGAGGATGTTCCTCTCAGCTGGAGTCCTGCAGCAGAGGACCCTCCTCTTCTTTCCTGTTCCAGCAGCAGAGGACCCTCCTCTCCTTCTGTCAGATCCCAGCAGTAGAGCAGCGTCATCTCCTGCCTGACACAGCAGAGAGGAAGGTTCTCAGCTGCTGAACCCCAGCCTAGAGGAGTCTCCTCTGCTACAGGACCACAGCAGAGAGGAAGTTGCAGAGGACACTCATCTCCTGCTGGACCCCAAAGAGAGGACAAAGCACAGGACCCTAATCTTTGGCTGGGATCCGAAAGGTTGGACCCTGTCTCTGTTGGGTTCCTGCAGCAGAGGACCCTCCTCCCTGCTGGGGTCCGTCAGCAGAGGACCCTCTTCTGCTGCTCGAGTCCGGCACCAGCGGACCTCCTCTGCTGCTGTGGTCTGGCACCAGAAGACCCTCCTCCCTGCTGGGTTCTGGAGGCAAGAGGGCCCTCCTCCCAGGTGGGGTGTGGTGGCAGAGGACCACCCTCTCTGCTGGGGTCTAGCACCAGAGGACCCTCCTCTGCTGCTGGCGTCCAGCACCAGAAGATCCCCCTCTGCTGATGGGGTCCAGCACCAGAGGACCTCCGTATGCTCCTGGGGTCTGGCAGCAGAGAACACTCCTTCTGCTGGGTTCCTGCAGCAGAGAACTCCCCTCTGCTGCTAGGGTCCGGCACCAGAGGAACACCTTGTTCTGCTGTGGTGCAGTACCCAAGTACTCTCCTCTCCTACTGGGGTCGAGCGGCAGAGGACCCTCCACTCTGCTGGCGTCCAGCACCAGATTACCGCCTTCTGCTGCTGGGGTGCGGCAGCAGAGGACCCACTTCTGCTGCTGGACCCCAGTGGAAAGGTAGCAGCAAAGGACCCTCCTTTCCTGCTGCACCCCTGCAGCAGAGGACGCGCCGCTGCTGCTGGACCACAGCTTAGGGGAAGTTGCAGAGGAACCTTGTTCCCTACTGGACCCCAAAGAGAGGACACGCAGAGGATCCTACTCTTCTACTGGCGTCCTGTAGCAGAGGACCCTCCTCTTCTCCTGATGTCCGGCAACAGAGGAAGTCCTCTCTGCTGGAGTCCGGCAGCAGAGAACCCCCTTATGCTCTCTCCTGATGTCCGGCAGCAGAGGAAGTCCTCTCTGCTGGATTCCGACAGCAGAGAGCCCCTTGTGCTGCTGGATTCCGGCAGCAGAGAATCCCCTTATACTGTTTGGGTCTGGCAGCAAAGAACCCCCCTCTGCTGCTTTGATTCGGTACCAGAGGACCCCGTTGTCCTGCTGGGGTTTGGTAGCCAATGACACTCCTTATGCTGGGTTCTGGCAGCAGACAACACCCATGATCTGCTGGGGTCCAGCAGCAGAGTTCCTCCCTCTGCTGTTGGTGTCTGGAAGCACAGGACCCCCCTCTGATGCTAGGGTCTGACACCAGATGACCCCTCTGCTGCTGGGGTTTGGCAGCAGAGGACCCTCCTTCTGCTGGGTTCCTGCAGCTGAGGACCCTCCTCCCTGCCTTGGTATGGCAGCAGAGTCCCTCCTCTCTGCTTGGGTCTGGCACAACAACACCCTACACTCTGCTGGGGTCCAGCAACAGAGAACTCTCCTCTGTTGCTGGGGTGCATCAACAGAGGACACCATTCTCTGCTGGGGTCCAGCACCAGAGGACCCTCCTCTCACTTCCTCGAGCAGCAGAGGACCTTCATCTCTGCTGGGGCCCAGCACCAGAGAACAATCCTCTACTGCTCAGGTCAGACAGCAGAGGACACTCCTCCCTGCTGTGGTCTGGCAGCAGAGAACCCTCCTCTGCTTTTGGGGTCTGGCACCAGAGGACCTCCCTCTCTGCTGGGGTCCAGCAACAGAGGATCTTTCTCTGTGCTGGGGTGTGGCACCAGATGACACCCCTCTCTGCTGGGGTCCAGCACAGGACGACCCTCCTATGTGCTGGAGTCCCCCAGCAGAGCACCCTCCTCTCCTGGGGTCTAGCACGAGAGGACCCTCCTTCTCTTCTGGGGTCTTGCAGCGCAGGACCCTGCTCTCTGCTGGGGTCCGGCAGCAGAGTACCCTACTCTCTGCTGTGGTCCCACACCAGAGACCCCTCCCCTGCTGCTGGGACTGGCAGCAGAAAACCATTCTGCCTGCTGGTTTATGGCAGAAGAGGTTGCTCTACTGCTGCTGGGGTCGGGTAGCAGAGGACCCTTCACTCTGTAGGACCCCAGCAGAGAGGCGAGTCCTCTGCTGCTTCCTCTCTGCTGGGGTCTGACAGCACCAGAGGACCCTCCACTGCTGCTGGGGTGTAGCAACAGAGTACTCCCCTCTGTAGCTTGGTTCCGGTACCAGAGGACCCACCTCTGCTGATGGTGCCGGCAGCAGAGGACCCTACTCCCTGCTGTTTTCCAGCACCAGAGCACCCTGCTCTGCTGCTGGGGTCTGGAAACAGAAGACCCTCCACTCTGTTGGACCCCATCAGAGAGGTAGCAGCAAAGGAGCCGCCTCTCTGATGGTTTCCGGCAGCAGAGAACCCTCCTCTATACTGGGGTCCGGCAGCAGAGGACCATCGTCCCTGCTGAGGTCCAGAAGAATGAGCCCTCCTTCCTGCTGTGGTCCGGCATCAGAGGACCACCCTCTGCTGTTCTGGTCCGGCAGCAGAGGAACCCCTCTCTGCAGGGGTCTAGCACAAGAAGACCCTCTTCTCTGCAGGGGTCCAGCACCAGAGGAAGCAGCACAGGAACCTCCACTCTGCTGGGGTCCTGCAGCAGATGACACACCACTTCTGCTGGGTTTAAGCACCAGAGTTCCTACTCTCCTGCAGGACACCTGCAGCATAGGACCCTCCTCTGCTGCTGGACCCCAGCAGAGAGGAAGTACAGAGGACACTCAACTCCTGTTCGACCCCAAAACGAGGATGTGGCAGAGGAACCTCCTCTTCTGCTGGGGTCCGGCAGCAGAGGACCATGCTCTCTGCTGGAGTCTCGCAGCAGAGAACACTCCTCTCTGCTGGGGTCTGGCAACAGAGGACCCTACTCCCTGCTGGGGCCTGGCAGCCGAGGACCCACCTCCCTGCTGGGGTTCAGCAGTGGAGGACCCTCCTCTGCTGCTGGGGTCCGGCAACAGAGGAACCTCGTTCCTGCTGTGTTCCGGCAGCAGAGGACTCTCCTTCCTGCTGGATTCAGACAGCAGAGGAACCTCCTCTGCTGAAGGAACATAGCAGAGATAAAGCATCAGATGACCCTCTTCTCTTCTGGGGTACAGCATCAGAGACACTCCTTCTTTCTGGAGGCCAGCACAGGAAGCCGCAGAGGACAATCCTCTCTGCTGAGGTACAACAATAGAGTACCCTCCTCTCTGCTGGGGTCCGGCAACAGAAGACACTCATCTGCTGTTGATGTCCTGCAGCTGATGCCCATCCTCTGGTTTTGGTGTCCGGCAGCATAAGACACTCCTCTCCGTTGGACCTCATCAGAGGGGAATCAGCAGAGGACCATCCTCCCTACTGGGGTACAGCAGTAGAGGACCCTCACCTCTGTTGAGGTCCATCACCAGAGGAACTGCCTCTCTGCTGGGGTCCAGCAGAGAAGAAGCAGCAGAGGACCCTCCTCTATGCTGGAGTCCAGAGGAGGACCCTCATCTCTGCTGGCGTCCGGCAGCAGAGGACCATCCTCTCTGCTGGGTCCGGCACCAGAAAACTTCCCTCTTCTGCAGGGATCCAGCACCAGAGAACACCCCTCTGCTGGGGTCGGGCAGCAGAGGGTCCTACTCTACTGCTGGGGTCAGGAAAAATAGGACCCTCCTCTCCGTTGGACCCCAGTGGAGAGGAATCAGCAGAGGACCGTCCTCTCTGCTGGAGTCCAGCAGTAGAGTACTCTCGTCTCTGCTCGGGTCCAGCACCAGAGGACTCTCCTCACTGCGGCTGTCCAACATAGACGAAGCAACAGAGGACCCTCCTTTCTGCTGGGGTCCAGCAGAAGAAGACCCTCTTCTTTACTGGGGTCTGGCAGCAGATTACACTCCTGTATTGCTGGGGTACCGCTGCAGAGGACCCACTTCCCTGCTGGGGTCTGGCAGCAGTGGACACTCCACTTTGCCTTGCTTCCAGCAGCTGAGGACCCTCCTCTCCTGCTGAACCCCTGCAGAAGATGACCCTCCTATGCTGCACGACCTCAGCAGAGAAGAAGTTCTAAAGGACCCTCGTTACCTCATGGACTTCAAAGAGAGGCCACAGCAGAGGACCCTCCTCTTCTGTTGTGGTCAGGGAGCAGAGGACCCTCTTCTTCTGCTGGGGTCTGGCAACAGAGGACCCTCGCTCTGCTGGGGTCCAGGAGCAGAGGACTAACTCACTGCTGGGGTGTGGAAGCAGTGGACCTCCTCTGCTGGACCCCAGCAGGGAGGAAGCAGCAGAGGACCTTCCTCTCTTCTGTGATCCAGCACCAGAGGACACTCCTCTCTGCTCTGCCAAAACAAAGAGGAAGCAGCAGAAGACCCACCTCTCTGCCTGGGTTCGGCACCATATGACGTTCCTCTCTGCTGGGTCTAGCACGTGAGGACCCTCGTCTGTGCTAGGGTCCAGCGAGTAAAATGCTGCAGAGGACCCTTCTCTCTGCTGGAGTCCAGCAGCCAAGGACCCTCCTATCCTGCTGAACACCAAAGAGAGGAAGCAGGAGAGGACCTCTCTGCTGGGGTCAGGCTCCAGAAGACACTCCTTCCTGCTGCGGACAGGCAGCTGAGGACCCTGGTCTCTGCTGGGGTACAGCAGAAGAAGACCCCCCTCCGCTGCAGGTGTTCGGCATCAGAGTACCCTCCCCTCTGCTGGGGTGCGGCTGCAGAGGACCCTGTTCTCTGCTGTGTTCCTGCAGCAAAGGACCCTCCTCTCTGCTGGGGTCCAACAGTAGTGGAATCTCTCTCTGCTGGGTTCCGGCACCAAAGGATCCTCCTCTGCTGCTCGGGTCCAGTACAACAGGACCATCCTCCCTGCTGTCGTCCGGCACCAGAGGACCGTCCTCTGCTCCTAGGGTCCTGCATCAGAGTACCCTCCTCTGCTGCTTGGGTCCGGCACCTAAAGACTCCCCTCTCTGCATGGATCCTGCAGCACAGGACCCTCAACTGCTGCTGGGGCCCGGCACCAGAGGACCCCCCTCTCTGTTTGGCTCCAGCAGCAGAGGACCCTCCCTCTGCTGGTGTCTGGCACCACAGGAACCAACTCCCTGCTGGCGTCTGGTACCAGATTACCCTCCTCTGCTGCTGGGGCCCGGCACCAGAGGACCCCCTTCTCTGCATGGGTCCAGAAGCAGCACAGGACCCTCAACTGCTGCTGGGGCCCGGCACCAGTGGACCCTCCTCACTGCTGGGGTCCAGCAGCAGAGGACCCTCCTCACTGCTGGGGTCCAGCAGCAGAGGACCTTCCTCTCTGCTGGGGTCTGGCAGCAGAGGACCCTCCTGTCTGTTGGAGTGCAACACCAGAGAAGCCTCGTCTTATGCTGTATTCCAGCAGCAGATGAAACTCCTCCCTGCTGGGGTCCAGAAACTGAGCACCCTCCTCTCTGCTGGGGTCCAGCACCAGAGGACCTTCTTCTCTGCTAGGATCCAGCACCAGAAGACCCTCCTCTCTGTTGGGTCCGACATCCAAGAATCCTCCTCTATGCTGGCGTCCGGCAGTAGAGGACCCTCTTTTCTGCTGGGGTCCTGCAGCAGAGGACCCTCCTCTCTTTTTGGGTCTGCCAGCAGAGGACGTTCCTTCCTGCTGGGGTCCAGCAGCAGAGGACCTTCATCCATGCTGGAGAGCCTTGGATGAGCGTCCCGCCCTGAGTGCTGGTGGCCACAGGAGGGCGCCCAAAGCCGCCGTTCGTTCGTTCTATTCTTTATTTTTTTTTGATACATTTATTTATTTAATTCCAAGGTCAGATATACAGAGAGGAAGAGAGACAGAGAAGAAGATCTTCCGTCCGATGAGTCACTCCCCAAGTGAGACACAATGGCTGGTGCACACCGATCCAAAGCCAGGAACCTGGAGCCTCTTCTAGATCTCCCATGTGGGTGCAAGTTTCCAAACCTTTGGGCCGTCTCTACTGCTTTCCCAGGCCACAATCAGGGATCTGGATAGAAAGTGGAGCAGCCGGGATTAGAACCGGTGCCCATATGGTTTCCCAGTGCGTTCAAGGCGAGGACTTTAGTTGCTAGGCTATGGCGCCGGGCCCCAAGCTGCCCTTTCTACCCCTGGTGGGCTCAGGCCTTCTGAGCTCTAGACAGTCCAACCCGAGCCATCCTAGGGTGAGGTGGGGGTCCCGGACAGTATTCTGGTACACGTGCTGTTGAAAGATCAGGCCTCCAAGGCCGAACAGCCCACATACCAAAGCCCGGGAGGGAGGAGGACGTTTGGGGCCTAGTATCAGCCCAGGCCTCTGTGATAGAAAGTGTCAGGGTGCCTTTAAGAGCAAGGCACTTAAAGAACCCTGGCAGATGGACTCCCACATCAGCATGCCCACAGGCCCTCAGGGAGCTGGAGTCCCATGCCTGCGTCCTCAGAGCCCTCTGAGAGCTGGTGTTAAACACCAGCCCACTGGGGTTGTACTGTGCCAGATGAGGTCCCGGGAAACCTTACCGCCACCCACATTCCTCGCAGAGCACCCTGAGATGCAGGCTCCGGGAATTCTTTGGCAAGTGGAGCAGCTCCTTGATGGGCTGCCAAGAGGGCTTCATGGACCTTTTTTTTATTACAAAGTCCGAGATACAGAGAGGAGGAGAGACAGAGAAAAAGATCTTCCGTCCAACGATTCACTCTCCAAGTGAGCCGCAATGGCTGGTGCACGCCAATCCGAAGCTGGGAACTTGGAACCTCTTCCAGGTCTTCCATGTGGGTGCAGGGTCCCAAAGCTTTGGGCCGTCCTTGACTGCTTTGCCATGCCACAAGCATGGAGCTGGATGGGAAGTGGAGCAGCCGGGATTAGAACCGGTGCCCATATGAGATCCTGGCGTGTTCAAGGCAAGGACTTTGGCCACTAGGACACGCTGATGGGCCCCGGCTTCATGTATTTTTGCATGTGTTGGGTGGTGGTTAGGGTGATACACTACTCGGCCTGCCTTGGCCTAGCTGAGTGGTGTCTGGGCATGTGGGCTCCTAAGCCAGGAGCCAGGTGGATGGGTAAGTAGGCACCAGAGGTCACCACCCATCTGCAATAGGAAGTCCCAGGCCCTAGCTGCTAAAGAAACACCCTGCAACATGCAGCCCTGCTGCCCAGCACATATGATGATGGCGGGGGAGCCACCAAGGCCCGCACAAGGTAGGGCTTTCAGGGCCTGTGCTTCCTGCACACAACAGGGTGCACAAAGCTGCCTTTCCTATCTCTAGCTAGCACTTGAGTGGTCAGCCATCCCTGTCATGTGCTTTGGAGGCAGGAATTTGGCCTCACAGCCTCCAGCCAGATGCTGCTGCCCTCTTGTTCACCAGGGAGTGCTTCACCCTCCTCCATGGATCCTTCTGGATTCAAGACTCTTCCTCCTGCTGGTCAGCTGTGGACCGTCGGGCCCTGCTGATGTGCCATCTTCCACAAGACATCCCAACAGCTGACATCTGTTTTTCACAGAGGTCCTTCTCAAAAGGACAGGTAGAGTAGCAACATGCCTAGATCCCTCGTCTGTACTGGCTGCTCTCACAGCACAGAACGGCATAAATTGTGCAAGCCAGGGGGACAGGCACCTTCAGCAGCCTGGTGAAGGAGCTGCTGAAGGGTCCAGCAAGGATTGGTGTGGTGTGGTATGTGTGGTGTGGTGTGATGTGGTGCAGGGTATTGTCCCAGTGAGTCAAGCCTCAGCCTGCCAGGTGGATGGCCTGTACGGGTGCTGCTTCAAATCCTGGCTGCTTCCCCTGCAGTCCAGCTCCCTGCCTATCCTCCTGGGAGAGCAGCGGAGGATGCTGCAGGGGCTTGTGTCCCTGTGCCCGTATGCCACTGTGCCCCTGTGCCCCTTTGGGAGATCTGGAGGGAGCTCCTGGTTCCTGCGCATGTCCTGACCCAGCCACAGCTGGCTCTGGTGGTGGTCCTTGGGGATGTGAGCCAGCAGATGCAAGAAAGATTCTGTCTCTCCCTCTCTGTTCCTCTGTGCTTCCAAGAAAAGAGGACAGAGGGAGGCAGGAGGGAGGAAGGAAAACACAGAAAGCTGCCGGCCTCCTGCGAGGGAGCATGCTGTGTGCTGTGCTGTGACTCTAGACTGCTTTTAGCTGTCAATGCAGACCCCCAGGGCGTGCATATGGCTTACGTCATGGGACTTGTGTGCAAGCTCTAAAAAGAGTGTCCTTGAGAGCAAATGCCTCTCTGAGCTGGGGTGCTTCCATTGATTTGTCAGGAGAGCCTTGGATGAGCATCCTGCAGTGAGTCTTGGTGGCCACGAGGGTGCCCGATGCTGCCCTACCTTTTTTTTTTTTTAAACAGATTTATGTATTTTATTCCAAAGCCAGATATACAGAGAGGAGAAGAGACAGAGAGAAAGATCTTCCGTCCGATGATTCACTCTCCAAATGAGCCGCAAGAGCCAGTCCCCTGGGGACCCACTCTGCTGGGGCCTCAGTGAGAGGGACACTTGCTCCCCCCTCCATCCCCTCCCTATCTGCTGGGGCATCTGCAAGATGGTCCATCTCGTGAGCCCCTCTACCTGGGTCTCAGCGAGATGGTCCTCGTCGGACACCCCTCTCTCTCTACCTGGGCTTCAGCTAGTGGGACCCCCAGCAACCCCTTCCTCGCTGCTGGGGCCCCAGTGAGAGGGTCCCCTCTGGAATCCCTCTGCTGGGGCCTCAGCGAGAGAGGGACCCCCGTTGCCACCTACACTCTCTGCTGAGGCCTCAGCGAGAGAGATCCTCAGAGCCCGACCATCTCTCTGTGTTGGGGACTCAGCCAAAGGGTCCCCCTCAAGACCCCGTCTTCTGGGGCCTCAGTGAGAGGGACCCCTGAGTCCCACACTCTCTCTGCTGGGTCCTCCGCAAGAGGGTCCCCCTGAGAACCACATCTCCTGGGGTCTCAGCGAGAGGGACCTCCTCGAGACCCCCTCTGCTGGGGCCTCCGCGAGGGGGAACCCTGGTGACGCCCTTTGCTTTGGCCCCAGCTAGAGGGACACCAAGAGCCACCTAACCTCTCTGCTGGGGCCTAGGCGAGAAGGTACCACTCGGGACCCGCTTTGCTGGGGCCTCAGCGAGATGGACCCCCAGAGCAGCCTTCCCTCTCTGTTGATGCCTCAGCAGGAGGGTCCCCCTAGGGATCCCCTCTGCTGGAGCCTCAGTGAGAGTGTCCCACTCGGACCCTTCCTCTCTCAATGCTGTGGCCTCACTGAGAGGATTCCACTCGGGATCCTCTCTGCTGCTGCCTCAGCGAGATGGTCCCCACAGACCCCCCTCTCTCTCTGCCTGGGACTCATCGAGAGAGATCATCAGAGCCCAACCCTCTCTCTGTTGGGGACTCAGCCAGAGGGTCCCCCTCAGCACCCCGTCTTCTGGGGCCTCAGTGAGAGGGACCCCTGAGTCCCACTACCTCTCTGCTGGGTCCTCTGTGAGAGGAACCCCAGAGCCCACTCACTCGATGCTGGGGCCTCAGTGAGAGGGACTCACAACCACCCCCTTTCTCTCTCTCTCTCTGATGGGGTCTCAGCTAGAGGGTCCCCTCGGGATCCCATCTGTTGGGGCCTCATTGAGAGGGACTCCCTTGAGACCCCCTCTGCTGGGGTTTCAGCGAGAGGATCCCACAGCGCCCCCCTCTGCTGCTGCGGCCTAAGCAAGAAGGACTCCCAAGCACCCCTCCATCTCCGCCGGGGCCACAGTGAGAGGGTCCCCAGCGGGACACCCCCTTCCTCTCCGCTGGAACCTCAGCGAGAAGGTACCCATCGGAATCCCCTCTGCTGGGGTCAGCGAGAGGTTCCTTCTCAGACCCCCCTTTCTCTCTGCTGGGGCCTCAGTGAGAGGGTCACCCTAGGGACCCACTCTGCTGGGGCCTCAGCAAGAGGGTCACTCTCAGACCCTCCCTCTAACTGCTGGGACCTCAGCGAGATGGTCCCCCTTGGGACAACCTCTACTCGGGCCTCAGCGAGAAGGACCCTGTCTCTGCTCTGGAACCTCAGTGAGAGGGACCCTCCCAGCCAGAGCCCCTATCTCTGCTTGGGCATCTGAGAGAGGGTCTGCCTCCGGACCCCGTCTGCTGCGGCCTAAGCGAGAGGGACCCCCAGAGCCCCCCTCCCTAGCTGCTGGGGTTTCAGCGAGATGGAACCCCGAGCACCCCTCCATCTCTGCTGGAGCCTCAGCAGGAAGGTACCCCTCGGGACCCCCTCTCCTCGGGCCTCAGGAAGAGGGTCCCCCTCGGATTCCCCCTCCGTCTCTGCTGGGGCCTCAGCGAGAGGAACTCCCTTGAGACACCCTCTACTGGGGCCTCAGCAAGAGGGTCTCCATAGGGACCCCCTCTGCTGGGGCCTCAGAGAGAGGGACACTTGGCACCCCTCTCTCTCTCTCTCTTTGCTGGGGCCTCAGAGAGAAGTTAGCACTTGGACCCACCCTTCTCTTTGCTGGGGCCTCAGGGAGTGGGACCCTCGCCCACCTCTCTCTGCTGGGGCCTCAGTGAAGGACGTGCTAGCGACCCCCTCTGCTGGGGCCTCAGCGAGAGGGACCCCTGGCGACTCCTCCCTCACTGCTGGGGCCTCAGCAAAAGAGGCCACTCGGGACCCCCTGTACTGGGGCCTCAGCGAGATTGTCCGCCTTGGTACCTCCTCTGCTGGGGCCTCAGCGAGAGGGTCCCCCTCGGACCGCACATGTCTGTCTGCTGGGACCTCAGCGAGGGTGTCCCCCTTGGGACCCCCTCAGCTGGGGCATCAGCAAGAGGGACCCTCACGCTGCTAGTGCCTCAGCAAGAGGGTCCCACTCCGAACCCATTCTGCTGGGGCCTCAGCGAGAGGGACCCTCGTCTTCCTCTCTCTCTCTCTCTGTCTGTTTCTGCTGGGGCCTCAGCAAGAGGGTCCCCCTCGAGACTCCACTGCTGGGGACTCAGCAAGATGGACCACCACAGCCCCCCTACCTAGCTGTTGGGGCCTCAGTGAGTGGGTCACCCTGGAGAGGCCCTCTGCTGGGGCCTCTGTGAGAGAGTGTTCCTCGGACCCTCCCTCTCTCTGCTGGGGCCTCTGTGAGAGGGTCCCACACGGGACAACCTCTGCTGGGGTGTCAGCGAAAGGGACCCTTTCTCTGCTTAGGCCTAAGCGAGAATGACCCTCCCAGCCAGAGACTCAATCTCTGCTGGGGCCTCTGAGAGAGGGTCCCTTTCGGGACCCCGCCTGCTGCGGTCTAAGCGAGAGGGACCCCTAGAGCCCCCCTCCATCGCTGCTAGGGCCTCAGTGATGCTGACCTCAGCACCCCTCCCTCTCTGCTGGAGCCTCAGCGAGAAGGTACCCCTCAGGGCCCCTCTCCTCGGGCCTCAGGAAGAGGGTCCACCTTGGACACCGCCTCCGTCTCTGCTGGAGCCTCAATGAGAGGGTTACCCTTTGGAGCCCGTCTGCCTGGGCTTCAGCTAGACGGACCCCAGCCAACACCTTCCTCGCTGCTGGGGCCTCAGCGAGAGGGTACCTCTATGGAATCCCTCTGCTGGGGCCTCAGCGAGAGGGACCCCTGGTGCCACCTACCCTCTCTGCTGGTTCCTCAGCGAGAGGACACCCCTCCGGACCACCTGTGCTGGGGCCTCAGCGAGATGCACCCCCGGATCGCCCTCCTTATCTGCAGTGGCCTCAGGCAGAGGGTCACCTTCGGACCCTCACTCCCTCACTGCTGGGGCCTGAGCGAGAGGGTCCCAATCGGGACAACCTCTACTGGGGCCACAGCAAGATTGTCCTCCTCGGGAAAACCTCTGCTGGGGCCTCAGCGAGAGAGACCCTCCCAGCCAGAGTCTCTATCTCTGCTGGGGCCTCTGAGAGAGGATCCCCCTCGGGACCCCGTCTGCTGCGGCCTAAGCGAGTGGGACTCCCAGAGACCCCCTCCCTAGCTGCTGGGGCCTCAGCAAGATGAACCCCCGAGCACCCCTCCATCTCTGCTGGGACCTCAGTGAGAGCGTCCCCCTCAGACACGCCCTCCCTCTCTGCTGGAGCCTCAGCAGGAAGGTAACCCTCGGGACCCCATGTTCTCGGGCCTCAGGAAGAGGGTACCCCTCTCATATAACCCCACTGTCTCTGCTGGAGCCTCAACAAGAGGGTCACACTCAGGAGCCCTCTGCTGGGCCTCAGCGAAAGGGACCCCGGCGCTCCCCTCCCTCGCTGCTGGGGCCGCAGAGAGAGGGTCCCCCTCGCAACCCCCTCTGCTGGGTCCAGAGCGAGAGGTTTTCCCTCGGGACCACCTCTGCTGGTGCCACAGCAAGATCGTCCACCTTGGAACCTCCTCTGCTGGGGCCTCAGCAAGAGGGTCCCCCTTGAGACCCACTCTGCTGGGGCTTCAGGGAGAAGGTCCCCCTCAGACCCTCCCTTCCTTGCTGCTCGGGCATCAGCGAGAGGTTCCCCCTCAGGACCCAGTCTGCTGGGGCTTCAGGGAGAAGGACCATCGGCCGCCTCTCTCTCTCTCTCTCTCTCTCTCTCTCTCTACCTGCTGGGGCCTCAGCGAGAGGGACCCTTGGTCCCCACATCCCCTCTCTATCTGCTGGGGCATCTGCAAGATGGTCCATATCGTGAGCCCCTCTGCCTGGGTCTCAGCGAGATGGTCCTCCTCAGACCCCCCTCTCTCTCTCTCTACCTGGGCTTCAGCTAGTGGGACCCCTGGCAACCCCTTACTCGCTGCTGGGGCCTCAGCGAGAGGGTTCCCCTCGGAACCCCTCTGCTGGGGCCTCAGCGAGAGAGATCCTCAGAGCCCAAGCCTCTCGGTGTTGGGGACTCAGCCAGAGGGTCCTCCTCAAGACCCCGTCTTCTGCGGCCTCAGTGAGAGGGACCACTGAGTCCCACACTCTCTCTGCTGGGTCCTCCTCGAGAGGGTGCCCCTGGGGAACACCTCTCCTGGGGCCTCAGTGAGAGAGACCCCCTAGTGACCCCCTCTGATGGGGCCTCAGTGAGGGTGAACCCCGGTGACCCCCTTTGCTTGAGCCCCATCTAGAGGGACACCCGGAGCCACAGAACCTCTCTGCTGGGGCCTAAGCAAGAAGGTACCACTCGGGACCCCCCTTTGCTGGGGCCTCAGTGAGAGTGTCCCCCAGAGCACCCTTCCCTCTCTGTTGATGCCTCATCAGTAGGGTCCCCCTCGGGACCCCTCTGCTGGAGCCTCAGCAAGAGTGTCCTCCTCGGACCCTTCCTCTCTCAATGCTGTGGCCTCAGCGAGAGGATTTCACTCAGGACCCGCTCTGCTGCCACCTCAGCGAGAGGGTCCCCCAGACCCCCCTTTCTCTCTCTGCATGGGACTCATCAAGAGAGATCATCAGAGCCCGACCCTCTCTCTGTTGGGGACTCAGCCAGAGGGTCCCCCTCAGGACCCCGTCTTCTTGGGCCTCAGTGAGAGGAACCCCAGAGTCCCACTACCTCTCTGCTGGGTCTTCTGCGAGAGGGTCCCCCTGGGCACCACCTCTCCTTGGGCCTCAGCGAGAGAGGGACCACCTCGGGACCCCCTCTGCTGGGGCATCAGCAAGAGGTTTCCCCTCCGACCAACCTCCCTCTCTGCTGGGGCCTCAGCGAGATGGTCCCTCTTGGGACCCCCTCTGCTCTTGCCTCAGTGAGAGTCCCCCTCGGACCTCCCCTCTCTCTGTGCTGTGTCCTCAGTGAGAGGGTCCCACTCAGGAACCCGTCTGCTGGGTCCTCAGCCCGAGGGTCCCCCTCGGAATCCCTCTCCATCTCTGCTGGGGCCTCCGTGAGAGGTTCCCCCTCAGGCAGGTATATCAGGCCTTTATATATTATGTAAGTATGTTAGTATTTGTGAAGCACCCTTCTCTTTATCTTGTCTTTCTGCTATGAGCCCCAGGTTCCGACATTTCCTGCCAGTTTCTATTTTAACCAGACTATCAGACTGTCTGGTGTGTGACCCCAGCTGTTGGGGGTCTGGTCCTCCCTTTATAAATAGCATAATCTCTGCCCGTGCTTTTGCTTATCATTCCCCTGTTATTACCACAGGGAAAATACCCACCTTCTCTACGTGGCAGCTTTGTGGGGTTTGGACATGACTGGCAAGGACCCCGTTTTCCCTTCTTTAGGAATGCAATGATTCCTGTGGAATCTATTAGTTCCATCATTCCTCTGAACTTGAGGACTCGCTCACGTGGGTGAACCTCAGCTCCTTGAATTTGAAGCTTGTGTCTGCCTGTGTTATCCCCATGTTTCTCTCTCACATACAGAAAACACCTCTGAAGTAAATGACACCACGTTCCAGTGCACCCTGACAGCGTGCTGGAATGGCAATTGCAATTCTGCTGTCCTTCAGCCCCTGCCCTGAATCCTGCCTGTGTCTGTTGGGACTGACGGAGAGGTCTCTGTTGGCCTGATAAAGAATAAAACAGACTGGCATAGTGGCAACCACCATAGCCAGTACATAGCAGCCGCCACCACCAGTAACCTTGGTGACAATGAACAAGGGAACAAGGTCGCGGTACAGACTGCCAGAGTTATGGAACAATAGGACTTTACTGATGCACATGAGCAGGTGGACACCCTTGTGTTGTAAGTGCAGGTTGATCTGTTGGCAGAGGAACAGCAGAGGCTGTGAGATTGGGTCTAGGCCTCTTGTACCCCATCGTATGCCTTTTTGTGTGCAACACCTATGCAAGTGCAAAATGCTTCCCAAGCCCGGGAACTGCTGTCTGCTCGTTGCTACTGAGCTAAAGATACTCCTATGGTCAGGGCCTCTTGTTCCCCATCATATGCTTTATGTATGTTTCACCTGTGTAGTGCTATATTTTCCCAAGCCCAGGAACTATTGTCTGTTATTTTACAATGCTGTCATTTTTATTTAAAGTAACAAAATAGTTTTCCAGTGATTGTTTTCATGAAAATCAGATGCTTTTGAAGAAATAACTGGCATTAAAAAAACGTGTAGACAGTTACTCTGGAGAAACCTCACACTACCTCTGCTCATTGTCTTTCTTTCTGGAAATCCTAGAACTCGGATTAAACAGGTTGGGATTCATTTTCAACCGTCCTGTCAGGAGTTCTGTTGGTCTCTTGACATGTTTTGCACCTCCATGCTCTACAACGTCTTTGATCTCCGTTTACTAATGGTGGGAAATGCAGCCTCCTGGTGGTGTTGTAGGGCTCAGGAGCCCTGGAGGTAGTAGGAGAGGCTCAGCTCCCACCCCCCACCCCCTCTGCCCCAGCTAGACTTCAACTCCAGGCTTTTGTCATTCTACCAGTAAGAACACAAAGGAGAGACAGATGAACAGTAGGACAAAACAACAGTCCTCACTCAGATATGTGTGCAGGCAATCTCAAAAGGGACAATTTCCCCACCTGGCTGGGGTTACAATTTCTTTCTAGCATAAGGAGTGTAGCTATAGTATGTGTGGTGAGCTCCTTATGGTGGTTAAGGACACCTGGTACCTGATGCAAAGTGAGGCTTAGCTGCAGGATGCAGAGCATGTGTGCTGAGGCTTTGGCCATGTGGAAACAGCCTGGAGGAGATGGCAGTGCGGATGGCTAGGGTGTTGGCAGTATTCAGCTTCCTGTCCCTCACTGCCTGCCTGCTTTGCCTATGTCAATGATGTCTAATTGACTAAATCTATTGACTTGGTAATACTTTGTGTATAAAATTTCATTTCCAGAAGTTCTAGTAGATCATTTTCAAGTCCATGTCTTTTGCTTCTGCTTCTAAATCTGCTTGTATTTTATTGCTTTAAAGACAATGTTGATCACATTTCCCATGGTTACTGTTTCTCAATGTGCAATTCGTGGATCTACTTCTGCTTTTTCTCACTCTTGATATCCTATTTCCTGGTGTACCTAATCTTTCATACAGATTATTTTGCAAGTTTGTATATAGCAATAAATGTGGAGGTCTCAGAAAACTAACCTCTCTGGAGAGGATTTACCTCTTCCCTACCCACCTGCGACGCCTTCATTCATGCTCAGGACTTGAAATTAATTCCCTTAAACTATGATCCCAAGGACCCAGCACAGAGGCCTAGTGGCTAAATCCTTGGCTGGAAGTCACCAGGATCCCATATGGGTGCCACTGCGTGTCTGCTGCTCCACTGCCCATCCAGCTCCCTGTTTGCAGCCTGGGAAAGCACTATAGGATGGCCCAGATCCTGGGGACACAGAAAAACTCCTAACTCCTGGCTTTACCTCAACTCTGCTCGGGCCATTGTCACTTTATCAGCAGATGGAGGATCTTCCTATTTTTCCTTCTCTGTATAGATCTGCCTTTACAAAAAAAAAATCTTTAAAAATACATCTATATAATCTCGGGCTGGAAGGGTATATGAGGACTCTACTGTGTCTCATTTATTCTAACTGATGTCCAGTGGAAACTTTTTTGAGTGTGTCTGCTAGTAGCTTCTCAACTTCCAGCAGACACAGGGCTCTGATGTCTGACCCTCTCCTAAATGTCACTTCCAAATGTGTTCAGGTCACAGAGCCCACAAAAGCAGCTATCAGGTTTTATCGCATGAGGTTCTTTTTTGTCCTGTCAGTTTTTGCCAGATACTGTTTTGCCAGATTTTCAGTTGCTAAGAAAGATGCTTTAAATTTAGCTTTACTGCTTATCAGTGAGAGTAGATCCAAATAATTAAGCCTGACTTGACTAGAAATGAGATGTCACATCTCAATATCTTAAAGCAATAGAAAAAGTAATGGTGATTTTGAGTATCATAGTAATGTTGCTATGAAGTTAGAAAATCAGGTGGAAGTAAGTACTGTGTACCCTTGAATTTTCTTCCACTGAGATTCAGTTGAAGAAAAATCCATTGAGATGGTTTGCTTTGATGGATTTGAGATCATCTGCAAGAGTGGGTAAAAAGTTCTGGCAAAGTGCAATTGAAATAGAAGTTTGGTGCAAAAGAAAAAGCCCTAAAATCCATGAACCCAGTGGTCTTCAAGTTTTTGGAAAAAATTACAAAAAACTGCAGAGATTTCAAGTGTTTTTTTGCACTTGCACTTAATTTCCATTTTTTCCCATTGGCGTCTTGAAGTGCACTCACACAAACATTGTTGTAGACTCTTCCCCTGCCAACCTATCAAAACTGTTGGGAAAAAAATAAGGTTTTTGGTTTAAAAGTACATTTACTTAGAGTGTTCCTATTTATCTTTAATTTTTTTTAAAGATTTATTCATTTTATTACAGCCCAAGGTCCTGAATTCGTTCCAAAGGGCAGACTGCAAGCATGCGCCTCCCTTTTGCATGGCTGGTAAGTCTAGAGCTGCTTCTTGGCTTCTGTTTTATTTTATTATTTTTAAAGATTTATTTATTTTTATTGCAAAGTCAGATATACAGAGAGGAGGAGAGACAGGGAGGAAGATCTTCCATCCAATGAATCACTCCCCAAGTGAGCCGCAATGGCCGGTGCGCGCCAATCCGAATCCGGGAACCAGGAACCTCTTCCAGGTCTCCCATGCGGGTGCAGGGTCCCAAAGCATTGGGCCATCCTCAACTGATTTCCCGGGCCACAAGCAGGGAGCTGGATGGGAAGTGGAGCTGCCGGGATTAGAACCGGTGTCCATATGGGACCCAGGGGCTTTCAAGGCAAGGACTTTAGCCGCTAGGCCACACCACTGGGCCCTTTATCCTTAATTTGTGTTTGTTATTGCCATGAGAAAAGTTTTGGCTGAGTCATAAACAGTACCTACTCGTGCAATAAAGGAACTGATCAAACTTGCAGCGATAGTTTGTACATAAGGAGACTGCTGATCTTTGGCTTCATGGTAATAGAGCTATGGTGAGTCACTGGCTTAGAGAAGCCTTCGGACAAGGCCAGCAGTCATGCATCACAGCATGTGGCCGGATATTGGGGAGAGAGTTGGAGAAGGATTTATTAAGTAATTGTCCACTATTTGAGCAGTTTAGGTCCATAAAGAGTGACTCGTCCAGTCTGGGATGGCTAGATTTAACTTAGAGAAAAATAAAGAGGAGCATGTTGAGAAATGCCGGCTCTGTTACCCTCTTGTTGTGTCACTTTGCTGGCAAGGACAAAAGGAACTATTCAGCTATTATCCCATAACAAAGTTAACATTGTATAAAGAATATATGTGGAACAGAAATATTTGTGAACCTGTACTTTTCATACTGTCTATATGAGCACTTGATGCTGTTTGAGGATTTGATTAGTCATTTCTGAGCCTGGGTTATGAGTATGTCTTTTGGTACAATATTACATATTGATATGTACATTCTATGTGCCTAGGTCAAACCAGCAGCATAGCAGTCCCTAAACTAAGGGACCTACAGATAAGCCATCCTATTCTTAGATTTCAAATTTGAGAAATATTCACTTAATATGTAGGGAATCCAATTTCTGATTAATACTTTGCGAGTGGATCCACAGATGGCAACAACAATGCTGCATTCTGCATGCCAAGTGTTACACCAAGCGCACTATCACTGACTTTCAGAAGGTAGGAATCAGTGATCCTATTCAACAGATGAGAAACAAAGGCACAGAGAAGTTTCTTGACAAATACATGAAGTGCTCATAACTCATTTTGGCTCATGGAAAAGCTGTAACTCGAATCCTACTTCACATAGCAGAAACACCAAAATTAGGGAACCTAAGGTAAAGCGCCAGGGCAGGGGAGGTCGTGGGGAGGGATGTTGGGTGGCAAAGTCCAGGCTTCACATTTTGTTTTCCTACTTGCTAAAGGCATGTGATTAAGTTAGTTCCTGCTACTATTATGGTTAAACTGTTTAAAATGTCATCCCTAGGCAAATGTTGGCAGAGATTAAGATGATGCTGGAGGACTCCTGTAGCCCATATCATGGGGTCTGGGTTCCAATGCCGCTTCAACTGCGGGCTCTAAACTTCATCTTTTTTTGTTTTTGTTTTGTTTTGTTTTGTTTTTATTAAATTTATTCATTAATTAGATTGTGTTGTAATTTCATAGGAACTGGGATTCTCCCCACACTTCCCCACACCCTCCCCCCATGGTGGGTTCCTCCACCTTGTTGCATAACCATAGTTCAAGTTCAGTTGAGATTCCCTCTTAGCAAGCATATGCCAAGTATACTAACTTCATCTTAATGAACCCTGGAAGTAACCAAGTGATAATCTGCACAGCTAGGTTCCTGCCATGCACATACACCTGGGGATGGATATCTGACAGCTGCCTTTGGCATTTTGAGATTAAATCGGTTAATAGAAAATCTTTCTCTATTCTCTTACTCTCCTCTCTTTTTTGTAAAGTTTTATTTAACTGGAATGCATTTCTTGTATTTTACTTAAAGTTAAGAGCATAATGAGATTTCCCAACCTGTCTAGCCTTCTGCCACACTCTCGCCTTTTCTCCTCCTTCCTTTATAATTTTTGTTTAACTTTTCACTGCAGCATACTTTGAGGTTATAACCACAAGTTTAGTCCTCCATTAAAGAATTCCACAAGTAGTAAGTAGAAAAACCACTATTTCTCAAGAGTACAGATGAGGGTTATAAACATTAATCAAATCTCAAGGTGTCAGTTTCAGTCATATTGCACTTCTGTACTCTGTATTAGCTAACAAACAGGAAGGAAACCATTTGCCTTTGGGGGACTGGTTTATTTCAGTAAGTATAAGAGGCAAGTGTCTACTTGCCTCCATTCTTTCAAATAAATAATAAAATTTAAAAGAGCCATCCTTCTTGATCAGTCATCCCTTCCCATGGGAGAAATATACTATGACTTCTTGTGTGTGTGTGTGTGTGTGTGTGTGTGTGTGTGTGTGAGAGAGAGAGAGAGAGAGAGAGAGAGAGAGAGAGAGAAGATCCTCTTAAAATATCTATTTCCATCTCATCAGAAACCAGGGAGTTGGAGTAAATGAGGCACTTGGAATGCTGACGGGAAGGTACTGAGGGGAGCTAAGTAACTTGGGAGTGATGTATAGGAGGAAAGCATTTGCCAGCATCCTCTCCGACGTCTTACAGGACTGAAAATTATTCAATAGCGTAAAACTATCAATAAGTACTGACTATAAATTTTGGTTTGTGGAAAGAGCCAGAGACTGAAATCACATTGTCTAACCTCAAAGAACTCCAAAAACATGACTGTAATTCTCAGTTGCAGTCTACTGAGAGTTGGGTAGGAGAAGCGAGGCCAGTTCCCTGAAGCCTTGGAAAGATTGACTGTGTGATGCCATGTTTTCTATTTGCAGAAAACAATGCACAAGTCCCCTACCAATGCCAAAAGGACATCAACAAATCAAATATTCTGAATGTATGTTTTTGCTTAGTTCCCTGGTAATCCTACCTTAAGAACAAGGTCTACTGCAGTCACTGGGCAGCTTTTTCTTTTTTTCAGTCAAGCAAAATGAAGGAATTGTTGGAATATCATGCTTTGCTGCCAGAAACTCTCAATAAGATGAACAGTTCCAGTGAAATACATTGCCAGAGGGATTGTGTCTGCTATCATTTGAACAACTGTTGAACTACTTACCTGCAGATGTGCAGGAAATCATGTGCAAAACCATGCTGTACTCACTTGCTACTATTTTACATGTAAACACATTCTATGGCTTATCAGGATCTTTAACCGTAAACATTTGAGTGACAAATCTCCAACTGGACCCGGAGCAGTAGCCTACTGACTAAAGTCGACACCTTTGCAAGTGCCAGGATCCCACAGGGCTGCTCGCTCACTTGTATTCTGGCTGCTCCACTTCCCATCCAGCTTCTTGCTTGTGACCTGGGGAAGCAGTCAAGGCCAGCCCAAAGCCTTGCGACCCTGTACTGGCATGGGAGACCTAGAAGCTCCTGGCTCAGCTCCAACTGTTGCAATCACTTGGAGTGGCTCAGCAAATGAAAGATTTTTCTGTC
The DNA here is from genome assembly GCF_030435755.1 of Ochotona princeps. NCBI lineage: Eukaryota > Metazoa > Chordata > Mammalia > Lagomorpha > Ochotonidae > Ochotona > Ochotona princeps. The sequence goes on from NC_080833.1 coordinate 144,784,482, forward strand.
TCCTCATCCTCTCTGTAAATCTGACTTTACAGTAAGAATATTTTTTTAAAGATTCATTTTTTTGGGGGGGAAGCCAGACATGTAGAAAGGAGAGAGGACAATCTTCTGTCCAATGATTCCCTCCGCCAAGTGGCCGCAACAGCTGGAGCTGAGCCGATCTGAAGCCAGGAGCCCAGGTCCTCCTCCAGGTCTCCCACGTGGGTGCAGGGTCCCAAGCCTTTGGGCCATCTTCAACTGCTTTCCCAGGCCACAAGCAGCGAGCCGGATGGGAATTGGGACTGCCAGGACTAGACGCAGTGCCCATATGGGATTTCTGCACATTCAAGGCGAGGACTTTAACTGCTAGGCCACCTCACCAGGTCCAAAATCTTAACTCTCCAACTAAAATACTGAAGGCCAGTACATTGTGAGCTGAACATATCCCATGTTGGTAGCCCATTCCTAAACCAATGCTGGCCTTTTTTTCAAGGATAACTAGGCTGTCAGAATTACTCCATATGCACGGGGCTGAAACTTCCTAAACACACACGCAAGCAAGAATTGTAAAGAAAGATGGCTTGTGTGAGCACGAACTTCACCCCATTAAGGTTCTTAAATAGTTATCTGCTTTTAGCTCATTTCCTACGAAAAATTCAAATGTCTCAATTTTCCATTAGGCTGTTACAGCTTCGTCTGTTAAGCATAGCCCCGCGTTCCCTAGCATCACCTAGTAGATCATTCTTGATCTCGGAGCTTCTGATGAGCTGTGTGGATTCCAAGTGAGATTTGCCTTACTGGAATTATGCATACATGTCAGTAAGGATTGTTTTCCATCATTTAGGGACCAAGTGATTTCTAGAAAAGCCATAATGTTGAGAGTACTTCTGAAGTTATTTACTGTTACGGCATGGTAGAGAAACTGACACGTGCGTTGGACTAGACGTTAATTTGTCAGCATTGGCCAGCAACATTCCTCGTGTAGACAAATGTGGGAGTAATGCTCAAACGCTCAATACCGAGATAGGAGAAGATCAGACAAGGATGAAAGTCTGGCGCTTCTCTGCCTCGTGGAGGTGTTTGAGGAAGTAGGAAGTGGGATGCTTCACAAAGTCCGTAAAAATGGAGTCAAAAGAGAAGTTTCCATGCAGACTTGAAATCCATATGTTGGCTTTCATGATCATTCTCCACAAACATTTTAAAGACTGGTTGAAAGAGACAGTGTATGTGAGTTCTATAGCTCACCAATGTTAGGAAAAGTACACCTGTTCCTGGTTAAGTACCCAACTTGTGAGAATTCCATAATTTTTAGCTTGTATTTTCTGCCTTCTGGCTAGATGTGTTTTGGATTTTTATTCTTTGGACAGCTGTGGGTAAAAAGTGGGAAATTAATGATGATCAAATTAGACAATCGACCTACTTCTTATCCCTAGAGGAAGTCTAACTACAATGAAAATTAGACTTGTGGATTATTTGAGTTACAATTCCCTCACTTTTTTTTATGAAGTACGTTGCATTACGTGACAGTTTCATAGGCTCTGGGATTCCCCCAACCCCTCCCCATGCCATCACCCCATGGTGGATTGTTCCACCTTGTTGCAGTATTTCAGTTCAAATTAAGTCAAGATTCTTTCATAGCAACCATGTAGTTTGCATAGTGTCCAGCATCTTATTGTCCAGATAAACTCCAGGTTTCTTGGGGAGACCATCTCTGGTCTGAAAATAGAGCTGGCAGAATATCATGCCAATCAATTAAAAGCCACAACAAAACATCAGCAACAATTTATAACATTATGGAGTTAATTGACATGGTATTGAGTAATCAGTACGTTAAAATGCAAGTTCTTAACCACATCCTGTGAGTACTTCATTGGCATTTCAATTTTAGTTTATACACAGAACCGGCTTCCATACACCTTAAAATGGCTATAGTGTACTATTCAGCTGTCACATGTCTATTTTCATTGGAGTATTTAGCAGTTTATAGTGTTAAAACATAATGTTAGGTGGTACCTCATTGATGTTTAATTTGAATTTCCCTTATTGCCAGGGAACTTGAGCATTTTTCATATGCTTATTTGCCATTTGGGTTTGTTCCTTTGTGAAGTGTTTGCCCATTTCCCGTGAGGTACCACCTAACGCCAGTAAGACTGGCCCACATGAATAAAAACACCAACGACACTTGTTGGCGAGGTTGCGGGGAAAAGGGAACCCTACTCCACTGCTGGTGGGGCTGCAGGCTGGTACAGCCTCTATGGAAATCAGTATGGAGAATATTCAAACAACTCAAATTCAACATACCGTATGATCCAGCAATAGCACTCCTAGGAATATATCCAGAACACTTGTTCTATGAGAAACCAACATGCACTCCTATGTTCATAGCAGCACAATCAGTAATTGCAAAAACATGGAAACAACCAAAATGCCCATCAACAGAGGATTGGATAAGAAAGCTATGGTTCATCTACTCCATGGAATACTACTCAGCTATTAAAAAAAACAAAATGCAGTTCTTTGTGGCCAAATGGGCCAAACTGGAAACCATAATGCTAAGGGAAATGAGCCAATCCCAAAAGGTTAAATACCACATGTTTGCCTTGATTTAAGATGATATGATGTTATGTATAACATGTTATGTTTTGAATGTTATATGTTGTGTATAAACTAAAATTGAAGTATAGGTAAGGTGGTCACAGAAGGTGACTGGGAACTCGCATTTACTTTTAACATATTGGTTACTCATTACTATGTCAATTAATTCCATAATGATGTAAATTTTTGCTGATGGTATGTTGGAGCTTTCAATTGACTGGGATGATACTCTGCTGCCTCTGTCTTCAGACCAGAGAGGGTATACCTAAGAAGCCGTTGAACTTGACGGGACAATAAGATGCTGACTCAATGTTTGGTATACGCTTGCAATGGGGAAATCTCAACTGAACCTGAGCTATGGTTATGCAACAAGGTGGAGGAATCCACCATGGTGGGTGGGTTTGGGGAGGGGTGGGAGAACCCAAGTATCTATGTAACTGTGTCACATAATACAATGTAATTACTGAAGTTAAATAATAAATAATTAAAAAAAAACATAATGTTGCTGAACTTGGCAGATTTTAGGATAGTCTAAACTGGCTTATAACTCTGACAAGGCATTTGTCAACAGTTGAGGTGCAGACCAGTTTTAGGAGGGGTGTGCAGAGAAACCTTCAATGCCTTAGTGAGGAGTAACCAATCTTTGTGTCCTCCCTAGTAAGGTATGTGTGAGTCCATGCCGACCATTTCCTCCTGGTTCTAAGCTTTCCTTGTTGTTCTGTATCCTAATGTTTTTTTTTTTGGGGGGGGGGGGCTCTGGTCCTTGCAGGAGAGGGTGGGGATCCAAAGTTGGAACTAAGTAAGGATCAGAGAAAGCTCCTCTCCCTAGTCCCAAAGGAAGTTTACTGTTCTTCTGTTTCTGCAGACTGCTCAGGGCTTCTGGCTGTTGTTCCGATGACCTTGGATCCTGCCAGGAAGGATTTGGGCTTCTTCCATCCCACGTGGGAGATCCAGACGGGGGTGGATGACCTCAGAATTCTCAGGCTCCAAAGGCACTCCAATTCCCTGTGTTCTTCTTGGTGGTTGGGATGTAGTCCTTGGTGCCCGTAGTGATAGTCCTTGGTGAGGATCCGGGAGTCTACAGGGTTGGGATACAAGCCTCCTCCTGTCCACCTGCTCCACTCTGGGGTGCCCCCCTGCTCTGTGTGTACGACCTGTTAAGAGATTGTCAGGATCGCTCTTGATTCCCCCTATATGTCTTTGTAGTTTGAGTTACTTGTTCCATTCCTGACAGGTTATACTTCACGTCTTCCTCACATTCTAAGCAGATGGAAGATTTCTCTGCTCTCCCACCCCATTTCCGGGTAGCATAGGGTCTTAAAAGTATATCAGGTTTTACAATTCTTTGATGTAGATCATAAGCAGTTTGACTCACATTGATTGTTGGTTCATTGGTTACATCACAATATCTTATTGCATGAGCTACAGACTGTTTGGGCTTGGAATAATACTACAATTTACAGGTACTGTTTTTCGAACTGGCATCATTTCATCTTAAATTAAGGCAAATATGTGGTATCTAACCTTCTGGGATTGGCTCATTTTCCTTAGCATTATGGTTTCCAGTTGGGCCCATTTGGCCACAAAGAACTGCATTTTGGTTTTTTTAATAGCTGAATAGTATTTCCATGGAGTAGATGAACCATAGCTTTCTTATCCAGTCTTCTGCTGATGGGCCTTTTGGTTGCTTCCATGTTTTTGCAATTACTGATTGTGCTGCTATAATCAAAGGGGTACATGTTGGTTTCTCATGAAACAGATGTTTTGGATGTATTCCTAGGAGTGCTATTGCTGGATCATACGGTATGTTGATTTTGAGTTGTTTGAATGTTCTCCATACTGAGAGTGCAATGGCCCATGCTGCACCGATCCGAAACCAGGTGCCTGGAGCTGCTTCCAGTTGTCCCATGTGGGTGCAGGGTCCCAAGGCTTTGGGCTGTCTTTGACTGCTTTCCCAAGCCACAAGCGGGGAGCTGGATGGAAAGTGGAGCTGCTGGGATTAGAACCAGCACCCATACAGGATCCTGGAGCGTTCAAGGCAAAGACCTTAGCTGCTAGGCCACGCCGCCGGGCCCAGCTCTCTAATTTCTTTTCAATGTTTTGTTTCTAGGTTAGTCTATAAGTTTGCTGGTTTTATTTCTTTTTGAAATAACCTTTGTTTCACTGATCTTTCATGTTTTTCTCTTCATTTACTGGTTTGATCTTTATTTCTTTTAACTTTGTGATTTAGATTATTCTGCCTTCTCTAGATACCCAAAATGCACCTAACCTGTTTGAAACCTTTCCATTTTTTTATGTAGGCATTTAATGCTTCAACCTTTACTTAGTATTTCTTTAGATGTCTTCTGTAAGTTTTGAAATGCTGTATTTTCATTTCATTCAATTTTTAAGTTTTCTTTTGGATTTCTTCCACATTTCTTCTTTGGATTTCAGGATCATAATATTTAATCTGCAGATGGTTTTGTTTTCAAGATTTATTTGAAAGGCAGATGTTACAAAGAGAAGATTTTCTGTCCACTGGTTCACTCTCCAAATGGCTGCAATGGCCGGAGCTGAGCCAATCCCAAGCCAAGAGCCAGGAGCTTCTTTGAGGTCTTCCACACAGGTGCAGGGTCCAAGCACGAGAACTATCCTCCACTGCTTTTGCAGGCCATAAGCTGAGGGCTAGATGGGAAGTGAGGCCCCCAGAACATGAACCAGTGCCCACATGGATGCCGGTGTGCAAGGTGGAAGATTAGCCTCTTGAGCCACAGGGCCCGCCCCTCAATCTATGGCTTTATATTACCAAATTTGTCTGGATTTATATTTTTGTGATTAGAAAAGATATGATGTACTTTTTGTTGTGGTTTAATATGTGGTCTTAGAGGAAGTTTAGTGTATTCAAGTACATATTCTAAAGCTATTGCAATGAATGCTGTGTCAGTGTCTGTATACCCTAGAACTGTGGTTTTTCTTTTTGTTTTTTTTTTGTTTTGTTTTGTTTTTCTGTTTTTTTTGTGTATTTTTTGTTTTTGTTTTTGTTTTTGTTTTTTTTTTTTTGCTTCACTGACATGTTAGTTGATTACTTAACTTCACTTTTCTTGATCTGGAGCTTGACTCTCCCTTTAGATATGTATGTATTTTTTTAAAAGATTTATTTTGTTACAAAATCAGATATACAGAGAGGAGGAGAGATGGAGGAAGATCTTCCATCTGATGTTTACTCCCCAAGTGAGCACAACGGCCGGTGCTGCGCCGATCCAACCAGGAACCTCCTCCAGGTACCCTACGCAGGTGCAGGGTCCCAAGGCATTGGGCTGTCCTCGACTGTTTTCCCAGAGCACAAGCAGGGAGCTGGATGGAAAGTGGAGCTTCTGGAATTAGAGCTGGCATCCATATGGGATCCCAGAGCATTCAAGGCGAGGACTTAAACACTAGGCCACACTGTCGGACCCTGCCTTTAGATGTAATAAGGCTTTTTAAGAAAATGACATGCTGTGGCATTGGATATATAGTACCCAATCTGTCCCATCTTATTGTCGAATTAATTCCTTGATCACTATCTGATGATCTTTGTATCTTTTTATAGCTTTTGGCTGAAGTGTATTTTGTCTAATGCACTACTCCTGCTTGCTTTAGGTTTCCACTTAGGTAGAACATTTTTTTCCATCTTTTCACCAGTGTGTGTCTTTACTAATGAGTTTCTTAAGGTACATATCCTTGGTTATTTTTTAATCCATTTAGCCAAACTATATCTTACCTGGGAGTGTGGTCCATTGACGTTCAAAGTTGTTGCTAATAAGTAGTAACAGTAAGTAGCTGTTATTAATAAGTAATCTATGCACTTAAAAATTAGTTGGTTTCTTCTGAGTATTCTTCATCCAGTTATGGGTGAGCTTCAAAGTTTTCCATTTTGGGCCCAGCACAATAGCGTAGTGGTTAAAGTCCTCACATTTCACATGCCAAGATCCCATATGGGCACTGTTTCTAATACCGGCGGCTCTGCTTCCCATCCAGCTCCCTGCTTGTGGCCTGGAAAAGCAGTCAAGGATGACCCACAGCCTTGGGACCCTGCACCCAAATGGGGGGCCCGCGCTCCTAGCTTCAGACTGACTGAGCTCCAGCCATTGCGGCCACTTGGAGTGAGCTGTCAGACGGAAGATCTTCCTCTCTGTCTCTCCTCTCTGTATATCTGACTTTGTAATGAGAATAAATAGAAGTTTTGCATGTTCTCATGATGCTAGCCTGCTACCTTTTATTTGCTTCTGTCTGTACATTTCCTTCAAACAAGTTTTAGGAGGCCAGTTGATTCTGATGACTTTCCTGACTTTCACTCATTTTGGAGAATATTTAAGTTATAAAGGATAGTTCTACTCAGCCAAGTATTTTTGGCTGATAGGCTTACTTTTTCTTCACAACTTGAAATAAACCATTCAATTCCCTCTTGGCCTATAAAATTTCTGTTTGACAATGTTGTTTGTTTAGTGGAGGTCCCCTTGAAAATGACAGTGCTTTCCTTTTGAGAATGAACAATTGCTTGTACTTAAAAGAGCTGGGCCACAATAGGTCAAGGGAACATGGATCTTTTCTGATCCTGTCAATTGACATCCTATGGGCCTTCTGTACTTGGAGGTGTACTTATTAAGATCAGGGAAGTTATGAGCTGTTTCATTGAATATGCGGCATACTCTCTTCCTCTCAGGAATTCCAAGAAAGTGTTCATTTCAGTAAGGTCTCAAAGCTCTCGGGCTGCTTTCATTCCCTTTCTCACATTTTTTTAAAAGCTGGCTAGGAAATATTGAACCTGTCTTCAAGTTCAAATATTTTTTTAATTCTGTTGATCCTCATTTATCTTGACTTTCAACTATTTTCATTTTTAATTTTTCTTTAAGAAATACTTGATTTGCAAGGTAGATAAAGAGGGGGAGACAGATCCTCCATCTCAATGGCTGACATCAAGGCCTGGGCCACTGGATAGCCAGGAGCCTGGAGCTCTGTCCCTCTTGTAGCTGACAGGGACCCAAGTACCTCTGCCCTCTTCTGCTGCCTCTGCAGACATATTAGCAGACATCTGGATCCAAGGTAGAATGGCCAAGACTTGAATCAGAGCTCATAGGAGATCAGTACACAGGCAGTAGCTCAGCCTGCTGCTCACTAGAGCCAGTCTGCAGTTGATTTTGTAATATCTGTTCAATTCCTCAAGGTCAGTCCTTGCCAAATTTCTCATATCATGCATTGATTTTCTAATTTCATTTTCTGTTGAAGTGTCTTATGTCTTTTTGAGTGTTCCACATCATTCTTTTTGGATTCTTTATTTTATTGGAAATGCAGGTTTACAGAGAGAAGCAGAAACACAGAAATATCTTCCATCCACTGGTTGATTCACCCAGTGTCCAGAATGGCCAGAGCTGAGCCAATCCAAAGCCAGAACTCCCTTATGGGTGCACAGTCCCAAGGCTTTAGGCTGTCCTCTACTGATTTCCCAGGCCACAAGCAGGGAGCTGGACGGGAAGCAAAGCATCCGGTATTAGAACCAGTGTCCAGCTATTGCGCCAGACCTCTCCCGTGTAAATTCTCAAATTTATTAGCATTCCTATGTATGCACCCTTAATTCTAATGTCGGTGTACACTAGGTATTAATGTTAAACACTTCAACAATGTGGTAGTAGTATCTTATAGTATAGACAATTCTATATGTAAAACTTGCAAGGTTCATTTCTCAACATGCTTAAGCCTTTAGTATTTTGTCCCAGCTTTTCCATTCTACGATAGCCATACTTCTGTAGGACAATATTCTTTTTTTTTTTTTTTCTTTTTTTTTTTATTATTTAACTTCATTAATTACATTGTATTATGTGACACAGTTACATAGATACTTGGGTTCTCCCACCCCTCCCCAAACCCTCCCACCATGGTGGATTCCTCCACCTTGTTGCATAACCATAGCTCAGGTTCAGTTGAGATTTCCCCATTGCAAGCATACAGCAAACATAGAGTCCAGCATCTTATTGTCCCGTCAAGTTCAACGGCTTCTTAGGTATACCCTCTCTGGTCTGAAGACAGAGCTAGCAGAGTATTATCCCAGTCAATTGAAAGCTCCATCATACCATCAGCAAAAATTTACATCATTATGGAATTAATTGACATAGTAATGAGTAACCAACATGTTGAAAGTAAATGCGAGTTCCCAGCCACCTTCTGTGACCACCTCACCTATACTTCAATTTAGTTTATACACAACATATAACATTCAAAACATAACATGTTATACATAACATCATATCATCTTAAATCAAGGCAAACATGTGGTATTTAACCTTTTGGGATTGGCTCATTTCCCTTAGCATTATGGTTTCCAGTTTGGCCCATTTGGCCACAAAGAACTGCATTTTGTTTTTTTTAATAGCTGAGTAGTATTCCATGGAGTAGATGAACCATAGCTTTCTTATCCAATCCTCTGTTGATGGGCATTTTGGTTGTTTCCATGTTTTTGCAATTACTGATTGTGCTGCTATGAACATAGGAGTGCATGTTGGTTTCTCATAAAACAATTGTTTTGGATATATTCCTAGGAGTGCTATTGCTGGATCATACGGTATGTTGATTTTGATTTGTTTGAATATTCTCCATACTGATTTCCATAGAGGCTGTACCAGCCTGCAGCCCCACCAGCAGTGGAGTAGGGATCCCTTTTCCCCGCAACCTCGCCAACAAGTGTTGTTGGTGCTTTTATTCATGTGGGCCAGTCTTACTGGCGTTAGGTGGTACCTCATTGATGTTTTAATTTGGATTTCCCTTATTGCCAAGGAACTTGAGCATTTTTTCATATGTTTATTTGCCATTTGGGTTTGTTCCTTTGTGAAGTGTTTGCCCATTTCCTGTGCCCATTTCTTGAGTGGCTTGTTTGTTTTGACATTTTGGTTGTTTTGTAGCTCTTTGTTTATTCTGGAGATCAGCCCTCTATCACCTATGTCGTGTGCAAAGATCTTCTCCCATTCTGTGGGTTTCCTTTTTACTTTGTTGATTGTTTCTCTAGCTGTACAGAAGCTTCTTAGTTTGATGAGGTCCCAATTGTTTATTTTGGTCTCGATTTCTACTGCATTTGGAGTCTTTTTTAGGAAGTGAGGGCCTACCCCTAAGTGTTCCAGTGTGTTTCCAACATTTTCTTCCAAAAGTTTGAAGGTTTCTGGATGTAGGTTTAGATTTGTTATCCATTTAGAGCTGATCTTAGTGTATGGTGAGAGATGTGGATCTATTTTTTTGTTTCTGCAGGCTATTAACCAGTTGTCCCAACAGCATTTATTGAACAGACCTTCCCATTTGCCTGGATTGTCATTTGTCTTTTTGTCAAAGATTATTTGGCTGTATCTGTGTGGGTTTCCTTCTGGTGTTTCTATTCTGCTCCATTGATCTTCCTCTCTATCTTTGTGCCAGTACCAGGCTGTTTTGATAATCACTGCCCTATAGTATGTCCAGAGGTCTGGAACTGTGATTCCCCCTGCTAACTTCCTGTTCTTCAGGATGGTTCTAGCTATCCGTGGTTTTTTGTTCTTCCAGATGAACTTATGGATCATTGTTTCCAGTTCCATGAAGAATGTTTTGGGCAATTTGATTGGGATTGCGTTGAATGTATATATTGCTTTTGGCAGTATAGACATTTTAATGATATTGATTTTACCTATCCAGGAGCATGGGATGTTGCTCCATCTTTTGAGGTCTTGTTCAATTTCTTTTTTGAGTAGTTTGTAGTTTTCTTCGAATAAGTCTCCTACATTTTTGGTTAGATTTATTCCCAGATATTTCATACTTTTCTCTGTTATTTTGAATGGTATCTTGCTGGTTAAGTCTTTTTCCATCTTGGGACTGTTCGCATACACTATGGCTGTTGATTTTTGTTCATTAATTTTATACCCTGCCACTCTACCAAACTCTCGTACAAGTTCTAGCAGTCTCTGTATTGAGTCTCTTGCCTCTTCTACATAAAGAATCATATCATCTGCATATAGTGAGAGTTTGACTTCTTCGTTTCCCATTTGGATTCCTCTGATTTCTTTTTCTTGTCTTATGGCCTCAGCGAGTACCTCTAGGACTATGTTGAATAGTAGTGGAGAAAGTGGACATCCCTGTCTTGTTCCAGATCTCAGTGGGAAGGGTTCCAGCTTTTCTCCATTCAGTATGATGCTGGCGTTGGGTTTTTCATATATGGCTTTAATTATGTTGTGGATTTTTCCATCTATGCCTACCTTGGTTAGGGTTTTTAGTAGAAAGTGGTGTTGGATTTTGTCGAAAGCTTTTTCTGCATCTATTGATACTATCATGTGATTCTTGTTTTTCAGTTTTTGGATGTAGTGTATCACATTTATGGATTTGCGAATGTTGAACCATCCCTGCATTCCAGGGATGAATCCTACTTGATCTGGATGAACGATCTGTCTGATGTGTTTTTGAATTCTGTTGGCTAGGATTTTGTTGAGAATCTTAGCATCAATGTTCATCAAAGAGATAGGTCTGTAGTTTTCCTTCTCTGTTAGTTCTCTGTCTGGTTTTGGGATTAAGGTAATGTTGGCTTCATAGAATGAGTTTGGAAGGGTTGCCTCTTTTTCTATTGTTTTGAAGAGTTTGTAGAGGATTGGGGTCAGTTCTGTTCGGAATGTTTTGTAGAATTCTGGAGTGAAGCCGTCTGGGCCTGGGCTTTTCTTTGTTGGGAGGTCTTTAATCACTGATTCAATCTCTACTTCAGTTATGGGTTTGTTCAGGTCGTTTGTTGCCTTTGGGCTAAGTTTTGGCAGCTGGTAGAAGTCTAAGAACTTTTCCATTTCCTGGTGATCTTCTGATTTGTTGGAGTACAGTGCTTTGTAGTAATTTCTAATTATGGCCTTAATGGATGTGGTGTCTGTTGTTATGTTGCCTTTTTCATCTTTGATGCTGTTAATTCTTGCCTTCTCTTGTTTTTTCTTTGTCAGTCGGGCCAGTGGGGTGTCTATCTTGTTTATCTTCTCAAAAAACCAGCTTTCTGATTCATTGATTTTGTGTATGTTTTTTTTTTTTTATTTCTATCTGGTTGATTTCCTCCCTTGTTTTGATGATTTCTTGTTTCCTATTGTGTGTGGGGCACTTCTGCTGTTGTTTTTCCAATTCCTGGAGGTGTGTGTTTAGTTCTTGTATTTGGCGCCTCTCTTGGGCCTTGACATGAGCTCCAATTGCAATGAGTTTACCCCGTAGCACTGCTTTGGCAGTGTCCCACAAATTTTGGAATGTTGTGTCAGAGTTTTCATTGGTTTCCATAAATTTTTTGATCTCATCTTTAATTTCTTCCCTGACCCATTGTTCGTTTAATAGCATATTGTTCAGCCTCCAAGAGTTTCTGTATTTCCTGGGGCATTTTGAATTGCTGATTTCCAGTTTCATTCCATGGTGGTCTGAGAGGGTACATGGTATGATTCCTATCTTTTTGAAGTTATTTAGGTTTGCTTTGTGTCCTATCATGTGGTCGATCCTGGAGAAGGTGCCATGCACTGCTGAAAAAAATGTATAATCTGTGGCCTTAGGGTAAAAAATTCTATAAATGTCAACCAAGTCCAGTTGTTCTATTGTTTGTATAAGCTCTGTTGTTTCTTTGTTGAGTTTTTGTTTTGTTGATCTGTCTATTGTTGGTAGTGGGGTGTTAAGATCACCCACTATTATTGTGTGCATATCTATGTCTCCCCTTAAGTCCGTGAGTAATTGCTTCACGTAGCTAGGTGCGTTTGAATTTGGTGCATATATGTTCACAATGGTAATTACTTCCTGATGGATCAGTCCCTTCACCAATATATAATGTCCTTCCCTGTCCTTTTTGATGTGTGTCAGATTGAAGTCCACATCATCTGAAATTAAGACAGCTACCCCGGCCTTTTTTCTCGTCCATTGGCATGAAATATCTGTTTCCAACCTTTCACTTTCAGCTTCTTCGAATCTCTTCTGGTTAGTTGTGTCTCTTGTAGGCAACAGATAGTTGGGTGCTGTTTGATAATCCATTCTGTTAATCTATGTCTTTTGATTGGTGAGTTCAGGCCATTTGTTTTAAGAGTTAAAATTGAGAGGTTGTGATTTTGCCCTGCCATACTTGTTTTTGTGGGTGTTGATATCTGTGTAATTGCCCTTCCTTGTGTGGACTTTAGTGGGGAGATCTTCCTGTTTGCCATCTTTGCTTATGATTCACCTCCTTTTTTTCTGGATTTAGTGCATTTCTAAGGAGATTTTGTAGAGCTGGTTTTGTGCTGGCATATTCTTCTAATTTCTCTTTGCTGTGAAAGTATTTGATTTCATTCTCAAATACGAATGAGATCTTTGCTGGGTACAATATTCTTGGTTGACAGTTGTTCTGATTCAGGATTTGGAAGATCTTTGTCCATTCTCTTCTTGCTTGTAAAGTCTCTTCAGAGAAGTCAGCAGTGATCCTGATTGGTTTTCCCCTGTATGTGATCTTTTCTCTGCTTCGTACTTGTCTCAGGATTCTTTCTTTGTCTTCATTGGAGTGGAACTTGAGCACCATATGTCTGGGTGAAGATCGCTTTGGGTCATATCTGCTGGGAGTCCTCTGACCGTCCTGGATTTGGGCTGGGTTCATGTTCCAAGTGTTTTGGAAGTTTTCCTGTATAATTTCGTCGAGCACCATTTGCATTCCTGACTCTTTTTCCGCTCCTTCAGGAAGGCCAATAATCCTAATATTTGATTTTCTGAGGTTGTCTTTCATTTCTTGTATGGTCTTATTGGCTTTGTTCAGACTTGTCTCCAGCTGTTTCATGAACTGGGTATGTTCGTTTTGTGTGTCTTCCGTTTCAGAGATCCTCTCTTCTGCTGTATTTGTTCTGTTGGTTAGGCTCTCAATTTTGTGCTCTAAGTCAAGGATTTTACTTTTCATTTGTTGTATTTCTGAGGTTATGTGGTTCTTGAATTCCTTGAAGTCCTCCCAGTTCTTCTCATTGTCTCTGACATATTTTAACATTATTTTTTTGAATTCCTTGTCTGGTAGATCTTCTATGTCTTCATCTCGCATCTCCAAAATAGACATTGGCTTTTGATTCTTTATTGGTAGGGTGTTGGCACTCTCATCTGGATCATTACCTTTTCTGGTATTTCTTCCCATTGTGTTAGTGTTTCTTTTTTGAGAGACCTAGGCACCAGTGTGCTGAGGGGTCTCCAAGCACTATCCTGTAGAGATCGGTGTCTGCAGGCGTGGAGTAGCAGGGTGTGGGAATTTTCAAGGCACTTTTGGTGCGTCTCCAGAACACTGGACCTCAGGGCGCCACTTCCAGGGCCCAGCGGATTCAAAGCGCACTCTCAGCTCGTCCCCTACAGGTATGCTACCACAGGGCGTGGGGGAGTGAAGGCACTCTCTGTGTGCGCCCCCTGTGCGCAGGATCACAAGGCTCGGAGCACGGGACTATAGGGCGTGGGGTATTCCAGGTGCTCTCTGGGAATGCCTCCTGCGCAGGCCCGCCCACCCCAGCGCTTGCAGGGGACTGACCGCCCCAGCGCTAGCACGGGACTGCCCAGCCCAGAGACGTGCTTGGGTTCCTGTGGGATAGCACCGCCCAGCTGAGTGCCACACCGCAAAGGCACGGGGGAGTATTCAGTGTGCCTTTTGCCTTTCTCCCATACACAGCTTTGGGAGTTTCAAGGCACTCGCCCTGTGTCTCTAGACGCTGGAGTCTCGGGGGGGGAGGGGCGGGGAGACGAGCACCAATTGTGTTCAGGCTCTGTGCATGCCCCTGGGGGGCCAACTCCCTAAGCCTCCAACCCACCACTGTCCCCACCCAACTCACTCAAACCTCAGGTTCTTGCAGTTTGCCTCTTCCTCTGGTGGGAACCCTCGCCGCGAAAGCGTCTCTCAGCTACTGCATCTGTTGCTGGTCTCGGGGGGTGTAGGCGGGTGGAACCTGGAGGCTGCGGCGGTCCCGGCGGGGCTTGGCGACCAGGGTGGGCGGATGCCAGCAGGTCCCGGTGACTCAGGGTCCTGGTGTCCGCAGCGGGGGGAGTCCTGGCGGGTCCTGATGACCAGGGTGAGCAGATGCCAGCAGGTCCCGATCACCGCCAGCGTAGGCTGGTCGGCCGGCGGCTTTCAGCGTCTGCGGGTGGGTCGGTCGGCGGCTTTCAGAGTCTGCATTCAAAGGTGACTCAGCAGGTCAGGAGCGGAAAGTCGTCTTCCCTGCCCTTCGTTTTGTTTTTCCCTGGTTGCTCTTCCGAGTTGTGTGGATTTTTTTGGTTCCACACTGTCCAGGGAACTTCACGTTCTTCTCCCTGTAGTTCTATGCTGCTCCACTTACGCTTTTGTCGCGTTCTAGCCCTCTCTGTCTGTGAGCTCTCTCACAGTCTTCCTCCTATGTAGGCCATCTTGCGAGTCTCCTCTGTAGGACAATATTCTACAAGCAATTCTCTTCCTTAATAGCCTGCTTATTTGCTCGATTTACATTTTGAAACAATCATGTAAGACTCCAAATTAAGACATTCTATAAATAAAAACATACCACATTATAAATACTATTGCTTTAAGCAAGTCTTACCCATTTCTCCCAATTTGTAGAAACACATTTTAACACAAACCTGCCTCAAAACCGGGAATCAGAAGTTTTTCCAGTAACCTTCTCGCTGATGAGGGAATTTCCCCTTCTTAAATGGCAGGTGAGAATCACAATGAGGACCTGAAGGAGCCCAAGGTCCTGAATTGGTTCCAAAGGGCAGACTGCAAGCATGCGCCTCCCTTTTGCATGGCTGGTAAGTCTGGAGCTGCTTCTTGGCTTCTGTTTTATTTTAATACTTTTTTAAAGATTTATTTATTTTTATTGCAAAGTCAGATATACAGAGAGGAGGAGAGACACGGAGGAAGATCTTCCATCCAATGATTCACTCCCCAAGTGAGCCGCAACGGCTGGTGTGCACCAATCTGAAGCCGGGAACCAGGAACCTCCTCTGGATCTCCCACGCGGGTGCAGGGTCCCAAAGCTTTGGGCTATTCTCAACTGCTTTCCCAGGCCACAAGTAGAGAGCTGGATGGAAAGTGGAGCTGCCGGGATTAGAACCGGCATCCATATGGGATCCCGGGGCTTTCAAGGCCAGGATTTTAGCCGCTAGGCCACGCCGCCGGGTCCGCTTCTGTTTTATTGAATTCAAGAGAACCAAAAAATTTCAATTTGGCTGTTGTCTTAACTAATACATTCCTAGATAGTCTCTTATCAATAAGATGAAAATCACTTAAAAGGAGATGTTAAAACACTGTTGTTCTTCACAAGGAATCAGACATCAATTCCATTGTCTTACAGGAAAATTCAGAAATTATACACATCATAACCAATTTCACTATCTAATTTCAAACTGTTTTTCCTGTAAGGCAAAATCTCACTTCTTTCTAAATAAGAACAAATAATTTAAAATCTGGACCAATTTCATGATTAGGAAACATTTTGACCAGTGGACATAAATTCTCATTTACTTTATGCTAAATTTGATGTCTCATATGCTATTTTATAATATTGTGAGATTACAATCAAATTATTTTAAAGGACAATTATATTATCCAAGTTCTGTCTCAATGTTTGAAGGTTCTAGGGATCCTACTAGAACTTTCAAAGTCAGGAGACTTGGTTTCAAACTCTGAAGAATTGAGGTGTAAATTAAAGTACACTTAACATGTAACTGAATATGTGAATGGATACTGAATTTTAGACCTGATCAGTGCCAGGACAACACTGTAAGCTGAAGACTAAGCAGCAAGAAAACGGTATAGGAGCCTTAGCCCAGCAGAGGTGGGGAGTTGGGTCTGACCAAGTCCTGTTAGTTGAGTTAGACCTCTCTAAAATTACGTACCAGGAGAGAGAAAGGGGACCAGTCGTGGTCCATCCCATCTTGTCTGTCAGTCATACACAGACCCAATTCTGAACAAGAACAACTAAATTCACGACACAGATAGAAGTCTTGTCTGGACAGAAGTAATAGGACTCTAACTGACTAAACAAACATGCACAATCACTACACACGTCAGAACAGACATAAAATTCAACCTTTTGTGACTTCCAACCTCTTCTTTGACATACTTCAACCTGGAAATGTTTCGTAAAGCAAGCACATAGGTTCAGCTCGTGCTTAGCGTTAATTTAACAGTGGATTTGGTCCACTGGTTACTTTTATGTATAACTGCTAGATGAAGTTACAGAACAAGTTTCCATTTTTTTCTTATGAATGTTACATCGCTTATGTCTTACCCTGTCCCTCCCAGCTAAGGGTTAGGGCTATGAGGTAGAGCTAGAGAAATTCAGGCCCTAAGGGTGGCCTGGGTGAGGTCAAGAGAAACTGGAAAAGCAGATAAGGGCAAAGGTGAAAGTGGTTACAATGGAGAGGAAATCTGTGTGCTACCCAGTGAGGAGAGCAAATGGAGACCTTCAGACAGGGGGATGGGCCCGCCCTCTCAGCAAGGCCAGGATCATGGGGTGATGGGATTATCATCCAGCCTTACATATGCCTGAGCCAATTCTAGGAGCAAATGTACACCATAAAGGCTGTCGGAGATCTCGCAATAGAATCCTTTCATCTAAAGTTTCGCTAAAACTACAGCAAATAGTTCTTTCTACTGTGCTGATCGTTGACATGGCTCAGAATAGATTACATAGACAAGATTGGACAGAAAAACGTCTGCTGCAGCCCCTCTTCCTTCCTCATGGTTTGTTGGTAAAAGGGCAGGATTTTCCCAATCCAAGCGATTGAAAGAGGTGACCCACTTCTATGGCCCATAATGGCAGTCAATGGTGCTGAGGTACCCTTGAAGGGAGGCTGCCAGCCTGTTGCTGTTTCTTTGAACCCATTCAAAATCATTCATTCGAGCCGGGCGGCATGGCCTAGCGGCTAAAGTCCTGGCCTTTAACGTGCCGGGATCCCCTATGGACGCCGGTTCTAATCCCGGCAGCTCCACTTCCCATCCAGCTCTCTACTTGTGGCCTGGGAAAGCAGTCGAGGATGGCCCAAAGCTTTGGGACCCTGCACCCGCGTCGGAGACCTGGAAGAGGTTCCTGCCTCCCAGCATCGGATTGGCACGCACCAGCCCGTTGTGGCTCAGTTGGGGAGTGATTCATTGGATGGAAGATCTTCCTCTCTGTCTCTCCTCTCTGTATATCCGGCTTTCTAATAATAATAAAATCTTTAAAAAAAAATCACTCATTGAAGAAGGGACAACAAGCTTTGCTGGTTCAGTCTTCACATCTAAAGGCTAGCTCTCTGACCCCGATCAATTGGCAGATCTAATTCAGAAGGTAAGTATAAGCTCTGGGCACCCCTCCAACAGACAAATGCACCCACTGGAGGGAACTGCCCTCCTGAACAAGGGCAGCCATAAGCATGAAAGAATTTGAAAATGTTCACACTTGAAACAATTTCTTAGGGCAATAATGAGCAAGTAGCCTTGGCCCAGGGAGAGTTAGGCTCGCTCCTGGCATGGCTTTAAGTCCTGCATTCCAGGAATCACACTCCACTGGGCAGTTCCCTTCAGGGATAACCCTAATGGGAAAGGCCTGGAGTACCTCACGCTGCCCGAACAGAATGCTTGCAACTGGGGCTGTGCTGACTCCCCTTGAGCTGGGGGTGGTTTTCTGTCCTCTGAGCTGCCCAGAAGCTCTTGTTGGGGCGGCTGAGGTGGGCCAGGGCCAATGTCCTAAGCATCAGTTTTGCTCTTCCCTTGCCAAGCATTGTGGGAAAATAAATTAACCAATGTTACCGACAGGTGCCAATTTGACCAGGGTCCCTCAGACCTTGAGTGCCTGAGCACCTAGGATTTCTAACCCTCGAAACTTCAGCATGTAATTTAGTGCCTTAAGCGCAGGATGATCAGGTTCCTCACCATTACTGCCCATGTTTAAGGACAGTAGAGGAGAGTGGTCCTCAGATACCCAGTCGGGTTGTCCGGCCAAGGAGATCCTGTGCAGAGTTTTGGGTAACGCCCAAGTGTCAAATTGGACAGAAACCGCCAGTCCTCACACAAGTTCACCCCAGAGCCATGCATCCAAGGCCATCTCTCAAAGCAGGAGATGAGAGGTTAGGCGCAGCATTGTCTTTTTCCCTATCACCTACCTTAACTTCAAGCTGTCAGGGGATTCAACTGGAGATAAGCTGGGAATGGGGGCGGGGGGTGTGTGACCACCTTCGTGCAGAGCTGTGGGGTGCCAAGGGTCACTTACGCAGAGTACACTACAGCTCGCCAGGAGGATTACAGCACTAAAGGTGAGTCCCAAGAGAAGAAGGCGATCTGAAGAACCACAACTTGTGTGAGGATGTGCTTCACTCAGGAGGAGCGAGGAGGGGGCAGGGATAGAGGGGAGGAGCAGAATGGGGGGCCCCTGCGGCTGGAGGGGAGGAGCAGAGTGGGGAGCTGCTGCTGGTGGAGGGCAGGGGAGCAAAGTGTGGGGTGGCCTTGGCTGGAGGCGAGGGGAGCCGGGGAGCAGAGCAGAGTGGGGCCCCTCAGCGGGAGGGGAGGGGAGGAGAGCCTGGGAGCATTCTGGAGCAGACTGGGGGGGGCCCGCAGGAGGGGAGCTGCAGTTTGGAGGGGAGGTCACGGAGCTGAGCTGAGTGGGGGGCATCCCGCAAGAAGGGGGCTGGGGTCTCGCAGCAGACCAGAACAGCAGAGCAGCAGAGCAGCAGAGTCCCTTCGGAGCGAGGCGCCCCCCCCCTCGAGGAGGTGGCCAGGGTCCAGGAGCAGAGCGACTGCAAGGGAGGGGATGGAAGCCAGGGAGCAGAGCAGAGTGGGGCCTCATGGCTGGAGGGTAGGGGAGATGGGGAGCGGATCTGAGCAAACTGGGGGGGGCCCATGCGGGAGAAGAGCCCTGGAGGGGAGCCCCTGAGCAGAGCAGAGAGGGGGGTCCTGTGAGTGGAGGGGAGCAGAGCCCCGGAACTGAGCAGAGGGGGTGGTTGTGGAGCAGAGCAGAGTCGGGGGATCCCGTAAGGAGGGGGCCAGTGTTGCAGAGCTGAGCAGCAGAGCAGCAGAGCAGCAGAGCAGCAGAGCCACATTGGAGCAGGGTGACATGGCGAGGAGGTGGCCAGGGTTGCGGAGCTCAGTGGACCAGAGCAGGGGGAACAGAAGAGCAGAATAGCAGCAGAGACCCTTCAGAGCGGGGGGGAACCGCAAGGAGTAGGCCAGGGTCCTCCAGCAGAGCCCCTTCTGAGCCCAGCGGCCCCGCGAGGAGGGGGTGGGGTCACTGAGCAGAGAAGCAGTGCAGCACAGCCTCTTAGGAGCTGGGAGGCCCCCACCGAGGACGTGGCCAAGGTCCAGGGGCAGAGCAGTAGAGCAGCAGAGCAGCAGAGCAGCAGCAGCAGAGGCCCTTCTGAGCAGGGAAGCCCCGCTAAGCCCCACCAAGGAATGCTTCACCCTCCTACATGGGCATCCTGGATTCAAGACCCTTTCTCCTGCTGCGGACCACCTGTGGACCATCAGCTGCCACTGATGTGCCACCTGAACCAAGAAACCCCAACAGCTGACGTGTCTTCTCCACAGAGGCTTTCTCACCAGGAGAGGTAGAGTAGCAGCATGCCTGGATGCCTTGTTGATGTCCGCTGCTCTCTCAGCACGGAACAGCCAAAGTTGTGCCAGCAAGGGGGACAGGTACTTTCACTGGCCTGTTGAAGGAGCTGCTGAAGAAACTGGTAAGGGATGTTGTCGGGTGGTGCGGGTTTTGGTGGTTGGGGAGGGGTCCTAAGGTGTCAAGCCTCAGCCTGTGAGGCAGTTCAGCAGTATAGGTGCTGCTTCAAGACCTGACAGAATCCTCTGTAGTCCAGGCCCTGCT
Organism: Ochotona princeps; assembly: GCF_030435755.1. Taxonomy (NCBI): domain Eukaryota; kingdom Metazoa; phylum Chordata; class Mammalia; order Lagomorpha; family Ochotonidae; genus Ochotona; species Ochotona princeps. The sequence continues at coordinate 144,804,833 of NC_080833.1, forward strand.
GATGGTGCTGGGAGAGCAGCGGAGGATGCTGCAGGAGCTTGTGCCCCTGTGGCCCCTGTGGCCCTGTGCCCCTGTGGGACATGTGGAGGAAGCTTCTGGTGTCCGGGCTTGTCCTGGCCTAGCCACATCTGGCTCTGGTGATGGTCCCTGGGGAAGTGAGCCAGCAGATGAAAGAAAGATTGCCCTCTCCCTCTCTGTTCCTTTGTGTTTCAAACAAAATATGACAGATTCAGGCAGGCACTCAGGCATGCAGGAAGGAAGCAAAAGAAAGCTGCTGTCCTGGGTGGTAGGGAGTGTGCTGTGTGCTGTGCTGTGGCTCTAGACTGCTTTTGTCTGCCAATGCAGACCCCAAGGGTGTGCGTAGGGCTTCTGTCCTGGGACTTCTGTGCAACCTCTCCAAAGTGTGTCCTTGAGAGTGAATGTCTCTTAGGCTGGGTTTGTTTCCCTTGTTTGTGCAGGAGAGCCTGGAGGAGCGTCCTGCAGTGAGTCTTGCTGTCTACGACAGGGCGCATAAGCTGCCCTTTTTCCCCCTGGTTGGCTGAGGCATTTTGAGCACTAGAAGGACCAGCCCCAGCCATCCTAGTGTCAGGTGGGAATCCCGGACTGAATTCCTTTATATGTGTCCCTTGAAGATTGGAGTCCAAGGCCAAACAGCCTGCATACGAAGGATCAAGAGGGGGTGGAGGATGCTTGTGGCCTTGCATCAGGCCGGGTCACTGTGCTAGGAAGTGGCTGTCTGTCTTCACCAGCAAGGTAGAACCTAGGGCACAGGGAGAAAGCTAAAAGCTGGAGTTCCACGTCACGGTCCCCAGAGGCCCTGTGGGAAGTGGAGTCCCACATCAGTGTGTCCTATTGCCCTGTGGGACCTGCAGTCCCATGTCTGCATGCCCACGGGATCTCTTTGACCTCGATCCTAATTCAACATCCCCCAATCTCTGGGGAATCTGGAGTCCCACCTCAGCGTGGCAATGGACACTCTGAGACCTGGAGTTACACACCAGCTGACTACCAGTATTCTTTTGCAGATGAGGTCCCCGGAAACCTTTCCGGGATCCAGCAGGAGAGGATCCTCCACCCTGCTGGGGTCCAGCAGCAGAGGGCCTTCCTCTGCTGCTGGTGTCCGGCAGCAGAGGACACTCCTCCCAGTTGGGGTATGGCAGCAGATAACCCTTGTCCCTGCTGAGGTTCAGCAGCAGAGGACACTCTTTCCTGCTGGGGTCTGGCAGCAGAGGACCCTCCTCTCTGCTGGGGTCCTGCCTCAGAGGACCCTCCACCCAGCTGTTGTCCAGCAGCAGAGGACCCTACTCTCTGCTGATGTTTGGCACCAGAGCACCCTCTTCTTTGCTGAGGTCTGGGAGCAAAGGACCCTCCTCTCTGCTGGGGTCCGGCAGTGGAGGACCCTCCTCTCTTCTGTGGTGCTGCACCAGAGGATCCTCTTCCGCTCCTTGGGGGTCCACACCAGATGAACCACCTCCCTGTTGCTGGGGTCAAGGCCCAGAGGACACTCCTCTACTGCTGGGGTCTGGCAACAGAGGACCTTCCTAAGTTGCTGGGGTCTGGCAGCAGCAGATCCTTCTCCCAGCAGGGGTCCCGCAGTGGAGGATCTCTACTGCTGCTGGGGATGGCACCAGAGGACCCACCTCTCTGCTGGGGTCCAGCACCTGGGGACCCTCCACTCTGCTGGGGTCTAGCAGCAGAAGACAGTCATCTCTGCTGGGATCCGGATGCAGTGAACCCTCCTCTGCTACTGGTGTCCAGCAGCAGAGGACACACTCCTGCTGCTGGGGTCTGGCAGCAGAGGACACTGCTTTGCTGCTGGGGTCCTACAGCAGAGAACAATCCTCTGCTGCTTGGGTGCGGCAGCAGAGGACCCTCCACTGCTGCTGGGGTCCAGTACCAGAGGACTCCTCTTTGTGCTGAGGTCCAGCAACAGAGGACCACCCTCTGCTTCTGGGGTCCGGCACCAGAGGAACCACTTGTGCTGCTAGGGTCCGGTACCCGAGGACTCTCCTCTCCTGCTGGGGTTCAGCACCAGAGGACCATCTACTCTGCTGGGGTCCAGCACAAGAGGACCGCCTTCTGCTGCTTTGGTCAGGCAGCAGAGGACCTGCCTCTGCTGCTGGACCCCAGCTGTTAGGAAGCTGCAAAGGACCCTCCCCTCCTGCTGGACCCCTGCAGCAGAGGACCATCATCTGCTGCTGGACCACAGCATAGGGGAAGTTGCAGAGGACCCTCATTCCCTACTGGACCCCAAAGAGAGGACCCAGCAGCGGACCCTACTCTTCTACTGGCGTCCTGCAGCAGAGGACCCTGCTCCCTGCTGTTTCCGGCAGAAGAGGACTCTCAACTACTGCTCTGGTCCGGCACCAGAGGATCCTCCTCTGCTGTTGGGGTTTGGCAGCAGACAATCCTCTTCCCTGCCTGTATCCAGAAGAAAAGGACCCTCCTAACTGTTGTGGTCTGGCAGCAGAGGAACCTCCTATGCTCTTGGAGTCCGGTACCAGAGGACCCTACTCTGCTGCTGTTTTCTGGTACCAGAGGACCCCCCTCTGCTGCTGGGGTATGGCACTAGAAGACCCCCCTCTGCTGCTGGGGTCTGGCAGCAGAGGACCCTCCTTCTGCTGGATTCTGGCAGCAGAGGACCCTACTCCCTGCTGGAATCCGGCAGCAGAGGACAATCTTCCCTGCTGCAGTCCGGCAGCAGAGAACCTTCCTCTGCTCTTGGTGTCAGGCACAAAAGGACCCCCATCTGCTGCTTGGGTCCAGCAAAACAGAACCCTCTATGATCTTAGGCCCGGCACCAGAGGACACCCCTCTCTGTTGGAGTACACCACCAGAGGTGCCTTGTTTCTGCTGGGGTGGATCAGCAGAAAATCCTCCTCTCTGTCTGGGTCCGGCAGTAGAGGACCCTACACTGCTGCTGCGTCTGACAGCAGAGGACCCTCTTCTTCTGCTGGACCCCAGCAGAGAGGAAGCAGCAGAGAACCATCCTCTCTGCTGGTGTCTAGCATGAGAGGACCCATCTCTATGCTGGGGTCCAGCAGAAAGGAAGCAGAAGAGGACCCTCCTCTCGGCTGGAGTCCCGTAGCAGAGGACCTTCCTCTTCTTTTGGGTTCAGCAGCAGAGGACCCTCCTCTCTGCTGTAGTGCAGCACCAGAGGAGCCTTGTCTTCTGCTGTGGTCCAGCAGCAGAGGAAACTCCTCTCTGCTGGGGTCCAGAAGCGGAGCACCCTCCTCTCTGCTGAGTTCTAGCACCAGAGGACCTTCTTCTCTGCTAGGATCCAGCACCAGATGACCATCATCTCTGTTGGGTTCCAACATCCGAGGACCCTTCTCTATGCTGGCGTCCGGCAGTAGAGGACCCTCCTCTCTTTCTGGGTCTGCCAGCAGAGGATGCTCCTCCCTGCTGGGGTCCAGCAGCAGAGGACCTTCATCCATGCTGGAGAGCCTTGGATGAGCATCCCGCACTGAGTGCTGATGGCCACGAGAGGGCGCCCAAAGCCGCCATTCTTTCTTTCCTTTTTTTCTTTTCTTTTCTTTTCCTTTTTTTTTTTTTTTTTTTACACATTTATTTATTTTATTCCAAAGTCAGATATACAGAGAGGAGGAGAGACAGAGAAGAATATCTTCCGTCCGATGATTCACTCCCCAAGTGAGCCACAATGGCTGGTGCACGCCAATCCAAAGCCAGGAACCTGGAGCCTCTTCTGGGTCTCCCATGTGGGTGCAAGCTTCCAAAGCTTTGGGCCGTCCTCGACTGCTTTCCCAGGCCACAAGCAGGGATCTGCTTGGGAAGTGGAGAAGCCGGGATTAAAACCGGTGCCCATATGGGATCCTGGGGCTCGTCCAAGGCGAGGACTTTAGTTGCTAGGCTACGGTGCCGGGCCCTAAGCTGCCCTTTCTACCCCTGGTGGGCTCAGGCCTTCTGAGCTCTAGACAGTCCAACCCGAGCCATCCTAGGGTGAGGTGGGGGTCACAGACAGTATTCTGGTACACGTGTTGTTGAAAGATCAGGGCTCCAAAGCCGAACAGCCCACATACCAAAGCCGGGGAGGGGTGGAGGACGCTTGTGGCCTAGCATCAGTTCAGGCCTCTGTGATAGGAAGTGTCAGGGTGCCTTTAAGAGCAAGGCACTTAAAGAACCCTGGGAGGTGGTGTCCTATGTCAGCATGCCCACAGGCCCTCAGGGAGCTGGAGTCCAAAACCCACATCTTGGAGGCCCTGAGAGCTGGAGTCCCGCACCTGCGTACCACAGGCCCTCTGTGAGCTGGGTGTTACACACCAGCCCACTGGGGTTGTACTGTGCCAGATAAGGTCCCTGGAAACCTTACTGCCACCCCCATTCCTTGCAGAGCACCCTGAGATGCAGGCTCTGGGCATTCTTTGGCAAGTGGAGCATCTCCCTGATGACATACCAAGAGGGCTTCATGGACTTTTATTTTTTTTCATTCCAAAGTCCGAGATACAGAGAGGAGGAGAGACAGAGAGGAAGATGTTCCGTCCGACGATTCACTCTCCAAGTGAGCTGCAACAGCCGGTCCCCTCGGCACTCACTCTGCTGGGGCCTCAGCGAGAGGGTCCCCCTCGGAACCGCATCCTTCGCTGCTGGGGCCTCAACGAGAGGGTCACCCTTGGAACCGCATCCTTTGCTGCTGGATTCTCAATGAGAGGGTCACCCTCGGGCCCCCTCTGCTGGGGCCTCAGCGAGAGGGACAGCCGCAGCCCCACTCCCTCGATGCTGGGATCTTAGAGTGAGGGAACACCGAACCCCCCTCTCTCTCTTTTGCGGTCTAAGTGAGAGGGACCCTCGGCCCTCCTTTCTCTCTCTCTCTCTCTTTCTCTCTCTGCTGGAGCCTCAGCAAGAGGTTCCCCTCGGGACTCCCTCTGTGGGGGCTTCAGGGAGAGGGACTGTCTGCAGCCCTCTCTCTCTGTTCTTCTCTGGTGGGAACTCAGCGCGAGGGTGCCACTTGTACCCCACCTCTCTCTCTGCTGGGGCCTCAGCGAGAGGGACTCACAACCACCCCCTTTCTCTCTGTCTCTGATGGGGCCTCAGCGAGAGGGACCCTCTGAGCCAGAGCCTCTATCTCTGCTTGGACATCTGAGAGAGGGTCCCCCTTGGGACTCCGTCTGCTGCGGCCTATGTGAGAGGGACCACCGGAAACCCACTCCCTAGCTGCTGGGGCCTCAGTGACACGGACCATCAAGCACCCCTCCATCTCTGCTGGGGCCTCAGTGACAGGGTCCCCCTTGGACACCCCCTCTCTCTCTGCTGGAGCCTCAGCGAGAAGGTACCCCTCGGGACACCCTCTCCTCGGGCCTCGGGAAGAGGCTCCCCCTCGGGACCCCCTCCGTCTCTGCTGGAGCCTCAGCCAGAGAGTCATCCTCTGGACCCCCTATGCTGGGGCCTCATCAAGAGGAACTCCCTCAAGACACCCTCTGTTGGGGCCTCAGCGAGAGAGCTCCCTGGAGCCCACTCCCTCGTTGCTGGGCCCTCAGCGAGAGGGTCCTCCTCGGGACCCCCTCTGCTGGCGCCTCAGCTAGAGGGACCCTTGGCACCCTCCGCTCTCTTCTGTTTGGCCTCTGAAAGAAGTCAGCACTTGGACCCCCTTTCTCTCTGCTGGGGCCTCAGGGAGTGGGACACTCGGCCCTCTCTCTCTCCTGAGGCCTCAGCAAGAGGGTCCCCCTGGGACCCACTCTGCTGGGGTCTCAGTGAGATTGTCCCAGTCGGATCCCTCCCTCTCTCTCTGCTGGGGCCTCCGCGAGAGTGTCTCCCTCGGGTCCTCCTCTGCTGGGGCCTCAGTGAGATGGATACCCGAAGCCCCTCTCCCTATCTGCTGTGACCCCTCGGACCCCCCCTCTCTCTGCCTTGGCCTTAGCAAGAGAGTCCCACTAGGGACCCATTCTGCTAGGACCTCAACGATAGGGACCCCTGACGCTCCCACCCTCTCTGCAGGGGCCTCAGCAAGATGGTCCCCCTCAGACTCCCCTTGTGTCTCTGCTGTGGCCTCATCGAGAGGGTCCACTCGGGACCCACTCTGCTTTGACCTCAGCGAGAGGTTCCCCTCGGACCCGCTCTCTCTGCTTGGGCTTCAGGGAGAGAGTCCCACTAGGGACCCACTCGGCTAGGGCCTCGACGAGAGGGTCCCCCTTGGGACCCACACTCTCTTTCTCTCCTCTGGGGCCTCAGTGAAAGGGTCCCTTTCAGACTCCCCTCTCTCTCTCTGCTGGGGACTCAGCGAGAGGGTCCCCCTTGGGACCCACTCTGCTTGGGCCTCAGGGAGAGGGTCACCCTCGGACCCTCCCTCCCTCGCTGCTGGGGCCTCAACAAGAGGGTCCCACTAGGGACAACCTCTACTGGGGCCTCAGCGAGAGGGACCCTTTCTTTGCTGGGGCCTCAGTGAGAGGGAGACTCCCAGCCAGAGCCTTTTATCTCTGCTGGGGCCTCTGCGAGAGGGTACCCCTCGGGACCCCATCTGCTGACTTCTAAGTGACTGGGACCCGCAGAACCGCCCTCCCTCCCTGCTGGGGCCTCAGCTAGACGGACCTCCAGAGCCCCTCTCCATCTCTGCTGGGACCTCAGTTAGAGGGTCCCCCTCGGATGCGCCCTCCCTCTCTGCTGGAGCCTCAGCGAGAAGGTACCTCTCGGGACCCCCTCTCCTCAGGCCTCAAGAAGAGGGTACCCCTCGGGTACCCCTCCATCTCTGCTGGAGCCTCAGCGAGAGGGTCACCCTCTGGAGCCACTTTACTGCGGCCTTAGCGAGAGGGACTCCCTCGAGACCCCCTCTGCTGGGGCCTCAGTGAGAGGGTCCCCCTAGGAACCCTCTCTGCTGGGGCCAGAGCGAGAGGTTTGCCCTCAGGACCCCCTCTGCTGGGGCCTCAGAGAGATGATCCACCTTGGGAACTCCTCTGCAGGGGCCTCAGCGAGAGGGTCCCCCTTGGTACCCTCTCTGTTTGGGCCTCAGTGAGAGGGACCCTTTGCCCCCCCTTTCATCCCGATCTCCTGGGGCATCTGCGAGAAGGTATATCTCACGAGCCCCTCTGCTGGGGCCTCAGCGAGAGGAACCCCCGGCAAACCCCTCCCTGGCTGCTGGGGCCTCAGTGAGAGGGTCCCCCTCAGGACACCCTCTGCTGGGGCCTCAGCCAGGTGGAACGCTGGCGACCCCTCCCTGGCTGCTGGGGCCTCAGCAAGAGGTACCCCTTGGGACCCCTTCTGCTGTGGCCTCAGCCACAGGGACACCTGGAGCCATCTAACCTTTCTGCTGGGGCCTAGGCGAGAAGGTACCACTCGGGACCCCCTCTGCTGCGGCCTCAGCAAGAGTGCCCCCCGAGCCCCCTTCCCTCTCTGTGGATGCCTCAGCGGGAGGGTCCCCCTCGGGACCCCCTCTGCTGGAGCCTCAGCGAGAGTGTTCCTCTCGGACCCCTCCTCTCTCCCTACTGTGGCCTCAGCGAGAGGGTCCCCCTCGGAACCCCTCTGCTGGGACCTCATCGAGAGAGATCCTCATAGCCTGACCCTCACTCTCTGTTGGGGCCTCAGCAAGAGGGTCCACCTCAGGAACCCCGTCTTCTAGGGCCTCAGTGTGGTGTCCAAGGGTGTCAAGCCTCAGCCTGCCAGGCAGATGGCCTATATAGCTGCTGCTTCAAGTCCTGGTTGTTTCCCCTGCAATCAGGCTCCCTGCTGATGATCCTGGGACAGCAGTGGAGGATGGTGCAGGGGTTGTGCCCCTGTTCCCCGTGAACCTTTATGACATGGGAATGAAGCTCCTGGTTCCCGGGCTTGTCCTGACCCTGCCACAGCTGGCTCTGGTGGAAGTGAGCCAGCAGATGCAAGAAAGTTTGCTCTGCCTCACTCTCTGTTCCTCTGTGCTTCAAAGCAAGCAGGACAGAGGGATACAGGCAGGCAGGAAGGAAGAGAAAGAAAGCTGCTGGCTTCCTGGGAGGGAGTGTGCTGTGTGCTGTGTACTGTGCTGTGGCTCTAGACTGCTTTTGTCTGCCAACGCGGACCCCAAGGACATGTGTAGTGTTTCAGTCCTGGGACTCCTGTGCAACCTCTCCGAAGAATGTCCTTGAGAGTGAATGTCTCTCAAGCCAGGTTTGTTTCCCTTGTTTGTGCAGTAGAGCCTGGAGGAGCGTCATGCAATGAGTCCTGCTGACCACGAGAGGGTGCGCAAAGCTGCCCTTTCTACCCCTGGTTGTCCTCAGGCCTTTTGAGCACAAGAAGGCCCAGCCAGAGCCATCCTAGTGTTAGGTGGGGGTCCATTACAGTGTTCGTGGATATGTGTCGCTGGAAGATTGGGGTCCAAGGCAGAACAGCCCTCATACCAAGGTCCAGGAGGGTTTGGAGGACACTTGTAGCTTTGCATCAGGCTGAGGCTCTGTGCTAGGAAGTGGCTGTGTGCCTTCACCAGCAAGGTACAACCTAGGGCACGGGGAGAAACCTGGGAGCTGGAGTCCCACATCAGCGTGCCCAAGGCCCTCTGAGAGCTGGAGTCCCACATCAGCATGCCAACAGACCCTCTGGGACCTGGAGTTGCACACAGGCTGACAAGCCCTGATTTTTCACAGATGTGGTCCCCAGAAACATTTACACCACCTCCTTTCCTAGCTGAGCAACCCTAGGTAGGCCCTTGGCTTTCTTTACCAAGTGGAGCAGCTCCTTGATGGGCTGCGGAGAGGCCTTCATGTGGTTTTGCATGTGTGGAGTGGCAGTTATGGTGATACAACACGTGGTATTCCTCTGCCTAGCTCGGTGGGTGTGTGCTGTGTGCTGTGTCCTGTGGTTCTAGACTGCTTTTGTCTGCCAATGCAGACCCCAAGGGCATACGTAGATCTTCCATCCTGGCATTTTTGTGAAACCTCTTCAAAAAGTGTCCTTGATAGTGAATTTCTCTCAGGCCAGGTTTGATTCCCATGTCTGGGCAGGAGAGACTGGAAGAGCGTCCTGCCGTGAGTTCAACTGTACACGAGAGAGCGTGCAAAGCTGCCTTTCTACCCCTTGTGGGCTCAGGCCTTTTGAGCACAAGACGGCCTGGCCCAAGGCATCCTAGCATCAGCTGGTGCTCCCGGACAGTGTTCCTGGACACAGGATGCTAGAATATTGGTCCCGCATACCAAGGTCCAGGTGTGTGTATAGGATGCCTGTGTCCTTGCATCAGCCCAGGCCTCTGTTCTAGGAGGTGGCTGTGTGCCTTCACCAGCAAGGAACATCACAGGGCACTGGGGAAACCTGCGAGCTGGAGTTCCACGTCAGGGCACCCAGAGGCCCTGTGGGAGCTGGAGTCCCACATCAGTCTCTCCAAGGGCCCTCTGAAACATGGAGACTCACATCAGTTTGTCCATGGTCCCTCTGAGAGTTGAAATCCTAGGTCATTGTGCCCACGCACCCTCTGTGTGCTAGTGTCCCACGTCAGTGTGCCCATGGACCCTCTGGGACCTGGAGTTACTCAACAGCTGACTAGCACTGGTCTTTCGCAGATGAGATCCTTGGAAACATTTACACCACTCTCTTTCCTCACAGAGCACCATTAGGGGCAGGAACTAGGTGTTCTTTAGCAAGTGGTGAAGCTCCCTGATGGGCTGCATAGAGGCCTTTGTGCATTTTTGCATTTGTGGAGTGGCAGTTAGTGTGATACACCACTCGGACTTCTTCTGCCTAGCTGGGTGGAATCTGGGCATGTGGGCTCCTAAGCCAGGAGCAGGTGGATGGGTAAGTAAGCACCAGAGGTCACCAGTCATCTGGAATAGGAAGTCCCAGGCCTTAGCTGCTGCAAGAGCACCCTGGACATGCATTCTCACTGTCTAGCAGGGATGGTGGATGTGGAGCCACCAAACCTGCAAAAGGGAGGGCCTCCCATGCCATCTTCAAGAATGGGATCACAGGGACCATATTCCATTCTACAAGGCATCATATTAAACATGTGTCGTGTGCATTGGAGGCATGAATTTGGTCCCAGAGCGCCCTGTCAAATGCAATTGCCCTCTTGTTCACCAGGGAATGCTTCACCCTATTCCAGGACCATCCTGGATTCAAGACCCTTTCTCCTGCTGCGGACCACCTGTGGACCATCAGCTGCCACTGATGTGCCACCTGAACCAAGAAACCCCAACAGCTGACGTGTATTCTCCACAGAGGCTTTCTCACCAGGAGAGGTAGAGTAGCAGCATGCCTGGATGCCTTGTTGATGTCCGCTGCTCTCTCAGCACGGAACAGCCAAAGTTGTGCCAGCAAGGGGGACAGGTACTTTCACTGGCCTGTTGAAGGAGCTGCTGAAGAAACTGGTAAGGGATGTTGTCGGGTGGTGCGGGTTTTGGTGGTTGGGGAGGGGTCCTAAGGTGTCAAGCCTCAGCCTGTGAGGCTTGTGTGCAGTTCAGCTGTATGGGTGCTGCTTCAAGACCCGACAGCATCCTCTGCAGTCCAGCTCCCTGCTGATGGTGCTGGGAGAGCAATGGAAGTTGCTGCAGGAGCTTGTGCCCCTGTGGCCCTGTGCCCCTGTGGGACATGTGGAGGAAGCTCCTGGTTCCCAGGCTTGTCCTGGCCCAGCCACATCTAGCTCTGGTGGTGGTCCCTGGGGAAGAGAGGCAGTAGATGCATGAAAGATTGCTCTCTCTCTCCCTCTCTGTTCCTGTGTGCTCCAAGCAAACAGGACAGATTCAGGCAGGCAGGCAAGAAGGTAGGAAGAGAGAGATTGCTATTGGCCTTCTGGCAGGGAGTGTGCTGTGTGCTGTGTGCTGTGCTGTGACTGAAGACTGCTTTTGTCTGCCAATGCAGACCCCAAGGGTATGCGTATGGCTTCTGTCCTGGGACCTCTGTGCAACCTCTCCAAAGCGTGTCCTTGAGAGTGAATGTCTCTTATCCTGGGTTTGTTTCCCTTGTTTGTGCAGGAGAGCCTGGAGGAGCGTCCTGCAGTGAGTCCTGCTGGCCATGGGAGGACGCATAAGCTGCCCTTTTCCCCCTGGTTGGCTGAGGCATTTTAAGCAGTAGAAGGTCCAGCCCCAGCCATCCTAGTGTCAGGTGGGAATCCTGGACAGAATTCCTTTATATGTGTCCCTTGAAGATTGGGCTACAAGGCCGAACAGCCCGCATATGAAGGATCAGGAGGGGGTGGAGGACGGTTGTAGCCTTGCATCAGGCCAGGCCTCTTGCTAGGAAGTGGCTGTCTGTTTTCACCAGCAAGGTACAACCTAGGGCACAGGGAGAACTAGAAGCTGGAGTTCCACGTCACGGTCCCCAGGGGCCCTGAGCGATGTGGAGTCCCAGTCAGAAAGCCCACGAGCCCTATGGGAGCTGGAATCTCATGTGAGTGTGCACACGGACCCTCTGGGAGCTGGAGTCCCACATCAGTGTGCCCATGGGCCCCGTGAGACCTCGGGTCCCATGTCTGTGTACCCACGAGCCCTCTTGGACCTCGATCCTAATTCAGCATTCCCCAATCCCTGTGGAATCTGGGGTCCCATGTCAGCGTGCCCATGGACGCTCTGAGACTGGAATTACACACCAGCTGACTAGCACTGATGGTTCGCAGATGAGGTACCCAGAAAACTTTCCAGAATCAGGAAGCAGAGGAAAATCCTCCCTGCTGGGGTTCAGCAGCAGAGGACCATCCTCCCTGCTGGGGATCGGCAGCAGAGGACCCTCCTCCCTGCTGGGGATCGGCAGCAGAGGACCCTCCACCCTGCTTGGGTGCTGCAGCAGAGGGGCCTAATCCCTGAGAGTCCAACAACAGAGGACGCTCATCCCTGCTGCTGGACACCAGCAGAGAGGAAGCATCAGAGGTCCTTCCTCTCTGCTGTGGTCCAGCACCAAAGGACCATCCTCTGCAGCTGGACCGCAGCAGAGAGGAAGCCTCAGAGGACTGCCTTCTGCTGCTGGGGTCCAGCAGCCGCAGAGGACCCTCCTCTGCAGCTGGTGTCCGGAACCATATTACCTACTCTGCTTCTGGGGTCCGGTAGAAGAAGACCGTCCTTGCTGCTGGGTTCTGGCACCAGAGGACCCTCCTCTGCTGGTGATGTCCGTCAGCAGAGGACCATCCTATGCTGCTTCGGTGCGGAACAGAAGGACCCTCCTCTGCTGTTGGAGTCTGGCAACAATGGAGCCTCCTCAGCTGCTTTGGTCCATCAGCAGAGGACCCTTTTTTCTGCTGGGGTCTAGCACGACAGGACACTTGTCTCTGCTAGTTTCCAGCAGAGAGGAAGCAATAGAGGAATCTCCACTCTGCGGGAGTCTGGCAGCAGAGGACCCTCCTCTCCTTCTGGATTTCAGCAGCAGAGGACTTTCGTCTGCTGATGGACCCCAGCAGAGAGGAAGCAGCAGAGGACCCTCTTCTCTTGCTGAACAGCAAAGAGAGAAAGCAGCAGAGGAATCTCCTGTTCTGCTGGGGTCTGGCAGCAGAGGACCCTCCAACCTGTTGTTGTTTGGCAGCAGAGGAACTTCCACAGTGTTGTGCTGGAGCAAAGAGAAAGAAGCATAGAAACCTCCTCCATGCTGTGGTCCAGCCGCAGAGGACCCTCCTCTGCAGCTGGACCTCAGCAGAAAGGAAGATGCAGAGTATCCTCGTCTCCTGCTGGACCCCAAAGAGAGGATGAAGCAGAGAACCCTGCTCTCTGCTGGTGTCCGGCAGCAGAGGACTCCTCCCTGTTGGGGTCCGGCAGCAGAGGACTCCTCCCTGCTGGGGTCAGGCAGCAGAGGACCCTCCCCTCAACTGGGTTCCGGCAGCAGAGGACCCTCCTCCATGCTGGGGTCTGGAAGCAGATGACACTCCTCTGCTGCTGGGGTCCAGCACAAGTGGACCCCCCTCAGATGCTGGGTTCTGGTAGCAAAGCATCCTCCTCTCTGCTGGGTTCTGGCTGCAGAGGACCCTCCTCCATGCTGGGGTCTGGAAGCAGAGGACACTCCTCTGCTCCTGGGTTCTGGCACCAGATTATCCTCCTCTGCTGCTGATGGGGGCAGCAGAGGATTTTCCTCCCTGCTGGGGTATGGCAGCAGGGGAACCTCCTGCCTTCCGGGGCCCAACAGCAGACGACCCTCCTCTTCTCCGGGACCCCTGCAAAGAGGTTCTCCCCTGCTACTAGACCACAGCAGAGAAGAAGTTGCAGAGTCCCCTCCCCTCATGCTGCACCCCAGGGAGAGGACGCAGGAGAATACACTCCTCTTCTGCTGGGGTCCGGCACCAGTGGACTCTCCTCTCTGCTGTACCCCAGCAGAGAGGAAGCTGCAGAGGACACTCCTCTCCGGGTGGGCATCAAAGAGAGGAAGCAGTAGAGGACACTCCTGTTCTGCTGGGGTCTGGCAGCAGAGGTCCCTCCTCAGTGTTAGGGTCAGGGAGCATAGGAGCCTCCTCTCCTACTAGGGTCCAGCACCAGAGGACACTCTTCCCTGATGGACTTGGGTCTAGCAGCAGGGTCCCTCCTGTCTGCTGGAGTCTGGCAGCAAATGACCCTATTCTTTGCTGGGATACAGCAGCAGAGGACCCTACTCTCTGCTGATGTTTGGCACCAGAGCACCCTCTTCTTTGCTGAGGTCTGGGAGCAAAGGACCCTCCTCACTGCTGGGGTCCTGCACCAGAGGATCCTCTTCCACTCCTGGAGTTCCACACCAGAGGACCCACCTCCCTGCTGCTGGGGTCAGGGCCCAGAGGACACTCCTCTACCGCTGGCGTCTGGCACCAGAGGACCTTCCTCTCTGCTGGCATCCGGTACCAGATGACCCCCCTAATCTGCTGGCATCCGGTACTGTAGGAACCCCCTCTGTTGCTGGGGTCCATCAGCAGAAGACTAGCTTCTGATGCTGGTATCCGACAGCAGCGGATCCCCTTCTGCTGCTGTGGTCTCCAGCAGAGGATGCTGCTCTGCTGCTGGGGTCCCACAGTAGAGGACTATTTTCTGCTGCTGCACCCTTGCAGCAGAGGCCTTCCTTTGCTGCTGGACCACAGCAGAGAGGAAGTTGCAAAAAGCCCTCGTCCCATACTGGATCCCAAACAAAGGACGCAGCAGAGGATCTAATCTTGTGAGGGCATCTGGCAGCAGAGGACCCTTCTCTCTGCTGGGGTCTGGTACCAGCGGACACTCCTCAGCTGTTGGGGTCCAGCAGGAGAGGACTCCCCTTTTTTGCTGGGTTCTGGAACCATAGGATCCCCCTATGCTTCTGTTGTCTGGCAGCAGAGTACCCCCCTCTATTGCTGGGTTCCAGCACCAGAGGACCCCCCTCTGCTGCTGTGGTCTGGCAGCAGAGGACACCCACTCTGCTGGTAGGATCCAGAACCAGAGTACCCCTCTCTGCTGCTGTGGTCTGGCAGCAGAGGACCTTTCTCCCTTCTGAGGTCCTGCACCAGAAGACCCTACTAGGTTGCTCGTGTCGGGCACCAGAGGACCCAACTCTGCTGCTGGGGTCTGGCCACAAAGGTCCTTCCTCCTTGCTATGGTACGGCAGCAGAGGACCCTCCTCCCGGCTCGGGTACCGCAGAACAGGACCATCCTCTGCTGCTGGGGTCCAACACCAGAGGACACCTCTCTCTGCTGAGGTCCGAAACCAGAGTACCCTAGTCTCTGCTGGGGTCGAGCAGCAGGGACCCTCCTTACTCCTGGGGTCCAGCAGCAGAGGACGCTGCTCTGCTGCTGGGTTCATACATCAGAGGACCTTCCTGCCATCTGGGGTCCAACAGCCGATGACCCTCGTTTGCTTCTATTCCAGCATCAGAGGAACCTCCTGTGCTGCTCGGGTCTGGCATCAGAAGACTCCTCTCTGCTGGGGTCCGGCAGTAGAGGAAACTCCTCTGCTGTGGTCTGGCAGCATAGGACCTTCCTCTGCTAAGGGGTGCGGCAGCAGAGAACACCCCCCTTCTGCTGGGGTCCGGCACCAGAAGACCCTCCTAAGCAGCTGGGGTCCGGTAGCAGAGGTCCTCCTCTGTTGAACCTCAGCAGAGAGGAAGCAGCAGAGGACACCCCTATATATTGGGTTCCAGCACCCCCTCTGCTACTGGGGTTTGGCAGCAGAGGACCCTGCACCCCTGCAGCAGAGGATCATCCTCTACTGCTGGACCCCAAATAGAGGACGCAGCAGAGGACATTCCTCTTCTACTGGTGTCCTACAACAGAGTACCCACCTCTTCTGCTGGCTCCAGAAGCAGAGGACCCTCCTGTCTGCAGCGGTCTGGCACCAGAGGACTATCCTCTGTGCTGTTGTTTGGCAGAGAACCTCCTCCCTGCTGGGGTCAGACAGCAGAGGACCCTCCTCTCTCCTGGGGTCCAGTACCTGAGGACCCGCCTATTTATTGGATCCCAGCAGAGAGGAAGCAGCAAGGATCCTCCTCTTCTACTGACGTCCTGCAGCAGAGGACCACCTTCTTCTGCAAAGTTCTGGCATCAGAGGATGATCCTCTTTGCTGGGGTCCGGAAATCTAGGACCCTCAATTTCTGCTGTGGTCCGGCAGCAGAGGAATGCCCCTGCTGGTGGGGTCCAGTACCAGAGGACTGCCTTCTGCTTCTGGGGTCCAGCAGCAGAGGACCCTCCTCTGCTGCTGGACCCCAGCGGAGAGGTAGCAGCAAACGACCCTCCTCTGCTGGACTCTTGCAGCAGAGGACCGTCCTCTGCTGCTGGACGACAGCAGAGGGGAAGTTGCAGAGGACCCTCATTGCCTACTGGACCCCAAAGAGAGGACACTGCAGAGGACCCTACTCTTCTACTGGGGTTCAGCACCAGAGGATCCTCATCTATATTAGAATCCAGCAGAGAGGAAGCAGCAGAGGACCCTCCTCTTCTACTGGACTCCTGAATCAGAGCACCCTCTTCTACTGCTGGACCACAGCACAGAGGAAGTTGAAGAGGACCCTCGTCCCAGACTGGGCCCCAAAGAGAGGAAACAGCAGGTGACCCTCTTCTACTGGTGTTTGGCAGCAGAAGTCCCTCCTCTGCTGCTAGTGTCTGGCAACAGAAGACCCCCCTCTGTTGATGGGGTCCAGCACCAGAGGACTCCCCTATGCTCCTGATGGCCGACAGCAGAGAACCCTCTTTCTGCTGGGTTCCTGCAGCAGAGGACCCCCCTCTGCTGCTGGAGTCCGGAAGCAGAGGTCCTCCCTCTGCTGCTGTTTCTGCAACCAGAGGACCCCTCACTGCTTCTCAGTTCCAGCACCAGAGGATCCCCCTCTGCTGCTGGGGACTGGCACCAGAGGTACCACTTGTGCTGCTGTGGTCTGGTACCCAAGGACTCTCCTCTCCTGCCGGACACCAGCAGCAGAGAACCGCCTTCTGTTGCTGGGGTCCGGCAGCAGAGGACCGCCTTCTGCTGCTGGAGTCCGACACCAGAGTTCCCGCCTCTGCTACTGGGTCTGGCAGCAAAGGACCTGCCTCTGCTGCTGGGTCTGGCAGCAGAGGACCCTCCTCTCCTCTTGGGGTCAGGCACCAGAGGATCCCCCTCTCTGCTGGGGTCCAGCAAAAGAGAACCCCCTCTGCTCCTTGGGTCGGGCACCAGAGGACACCCCTCTCTGCTGGGTCCAGCACCAGAGGACCCTCCTCTCTGCAGGGGTGGAACAGCAGAATACCCTCCTCTCTGCTGGGCCCTGCATTAGAAGACCCTGCACTGCTGCTGCATCCTACAGCAGAGGACCCTTCTCTTCTGCTGAACCCCAGCTGAGCGGAAGCAGCAGAACATTCCCTCTGCTGGTGTCTAGTATGAGACGACCCTCCTCTCCTGCTGGTGTCCGGCAGCAGAGAACCCCCTCTACTCTTGAGGTCCAACACCAAAGGACCCACCACTGCTACTGGGTCTGGCAGCAGTTGACCCCCCTCTTGTGCTGGTGTCTGGGAGTGGAGGTCCTCCCTCTGCTGCTGTGGTCAGGCACCAGAGGACCCCCCTCAGCTGTTGGGGTCTGCCACCAGAGGACCCGCCTCTGTAGCTGGGGTATGGCAGCAGAGGACCTTCCTTCTGCTGTGTTCTGGTAGCAGAGGACCCTCCTCCCTGCAGGGATATGGCAGCAGAGGACCCTCATCTGCTGCTCGGGTGTGGTACCAGATTACCCTCCCCTGCTGCTGGGGTCCGGCAGCAGAGGACCATTGTCCCTGCTGAAGTCCGGAATGAGAGAACCCTCCTCTCTGCTGTGGTCCGGCTGCAGAAGACCCTGCTCTGTTGGTGGGGTCCGGCACAAGAGGACACCCCTCTGCTGCTCTGGTCCGGCACCAGATGACCCCCTCTCGTGCTGGTGTCCGGTCCCACATGACTCTCCTCTGCTGCTGCGATCTGGCAGCAGAGGACCCTCCTTCTGCTGGGTTCCGGCAGCAAAGGAACCTCCTCCCTGCTGGGGTCCGACAGCACCAGTGGACCCTCCTCTCTGCTGGGGTCCTGCAGCAGAGGACTTTCTTCTGCTCTTGGGGTCAGGGACCAGAGGATCCCCTTCTCAGCTGAGGTCCAGCAAAAGAGAACCCCCTCTGCTCCTTGGGTCGGGCACCAGAGGACACCCCTCTCTGCTGGGGTGGAGCAGCAGAATACCCTCCTCTCTGCTGCGGCCCGGCTTTAAAAGACCCTCCACTGCTTCTGCGTCCAACAGCAGATGACCCTACTCTTCTGCTGCACCCCAGCTGAGAGGAAGCAGCAGAAGACCATCCTCTCTGCTGGTGTCTAGCATGAGAGGACCCTTATCTCTGCTGGGGTGCAGCAGAAAGGAAGCACCAGGATGCTCCTCTCAGCTGGAGTCCTGAAGCAGAGGACCCTCCTCTTCTTTCCTGTTCCAACAGCAGAGGACCCTCCTCTCCTGCTGTCAGAACCCAGCAGCAGAGCAGCGTCATCTGCCTGACACAGCAGAGAGGAGGGTTCTCAGCTGCTGAACCCCAGGCTAGAGGAGTCTCCTCTGCTACGGGACCACAGCAGAGAGGAAGTTGCAGAGGACACTCATCTCCTGCTGGACCCCAAAGAGAGGACAAAGCACAGAACCCTAATCTTCGGCTGGGATCCGACAGATGAGGACCCTGTTTCTGCTGGTTTCCTGCAGCAGAGGACTCTCCTCCCTGCTGGGGTCCGTCAGCAGAGGACCCTTTTCTCCTGCTGGGTCCGGCACCAGCGGACATCCTCTGCTGCTGGGGTCTGGCACCAGAAGACCCTACTCCCTGCTGGGTTCCGGAAGCAGAGGTTCCTCCTCCAAGGTGGGGTCTGGTGGCAGAGGACCACCCTCTCTGCGGTGTACAGCAGCAGAGCATCCACCACTGCTGCTGTTGTCTGAAACCAGAGGACACCCCTCTCTGCTGGGGTCTAGCACCAGAGGACCCTCCTCTGCTGCTGGCGTCCGGCACCAGAAGATCCCCCTCTGCTGATGGGATCCAGCACCAGAGGACCTCCGTATGCTCCTGGGGTCTGGCAGCAGAGAACACTCCTTCTGCTGGGTTCCTGCAGCAGAGAACTCCCCTCTGCTGCTAGGGTCCGGCACCAGAGGAACACCTTGTTCTGCTGTGGTGCGGTACCCAAGTACTCTCTTATCCTGCTGGGGTCCAGCGGCAGAGGACCCTCCACTCTGCTGGGGTCCAGCACCAGATTACCGCCTTCTGCTGCTGGGGTGTGGCAGCAGAGGACCCTCCTCTGCTGCTGTAGCCCCAGTGGAGAGGTAGCAGCAAAGGACCCTCCTCTTCTGCTGGACCCCTGCAGCAGAGGTCCCACCTCTGCTGCTGGACTACAGCAGAGGGGAAGTTGCAGAGGAACCTTGTTTCCTACTGGACCCCAAAGAGAGGACACGCAGAGGATCCTACTCTTCTACTGGCATCCTGCAGCAGAGGACCCTCCTCTTCTGCTGGGTTCCAGCAACAGAGGATCCTCCTCTCTGCTGTGGTCCGGCAGCAGAGGATCCTCCTCTCTCCTGATGTCTGGCAGCAGAGGAAGTCCTCTCTACTGGAGTCCGGCAGCAGAGAACCCCCTTATGCTGTTTGGGTCTGGCAGCAAAGAGGAGGCTCCTCTGTTACTGGACACAGTAGAGAGGGGAGTTCTGTGGTGCGGTCAGACCCCAAAAGGGAGCAGGCTCTTCTGCTGGCAGACCCCAGCAGGGAGGAAGGTCCATTACTGTTGGATGTCAGCAACAGAGGACGGACCTCTGGTACCAAAACCCCTGCAGCAGAGGACACTCCTCTGAATCTGAACCACAGAAGAGAGGAAGTTGCAGAGGAACATCGTCCACTACTGGACCGCAAAGAGAGGATGCAGCAGAGGACCATCCTCTTCTGCTGGGGTCCAGGAGCAGAGGAAACTCCTCTCTGCTGGGTCCAACAGCAGAGGACACTGCTTTGCTGCTCGGGTCCGGCAGCAGAGAACTCTCTTCTCTGCTGGGGTCCAACAGCAGATGACCCTCCTCTTTTGGGTCTTGCAGCAGAGGACACTGCTTTGCTGCTGGGGTCCTACAGCAGAGAACAATCCTCTCCTGCTTGGGTACGGCAGCAGAGGACCCTCCACTGCTGCTGGGGTCCAGTACCAGAGGACTCCCCTTTGTGCTGAGGTCCAGCAACAGAGGACCACCCTCTGCTTCTGGGGTCCGGCACCAGAGGAACCACTTGTGCTGCTAGGGTCCGGTACCCGAGGACTCTCCTCTCCTGCTGGGGTTCAGCACCAGAGGACCCTCTACTCTGCTGGGATCCAGCACAAGTGGACCGTCTTCTGCTGCTTGGGTCAGGCAGCAGAGGACCTGCCTCTGCTGCTGGACCCCAGCTGTTAGGAAGCTGCAAAGGACCCTCCTCTCCTGCTGGACCCCTGCAGCAGAGGACCATCATCTGCTGCTGGACCACAGCATAGGGGAAGTTGCAGAGGACCCTCATTCCCTACTGGACCCCAAAGAGAAGACACAGCAGAGGACCCTACTCTTCTACTGGCGTCCTGCAGCAGAGGACCCTCCTCCCTGCTGTGTTCCGGCAGAAGAGGACTCTCAACTACTGCTCTGGTCCGGCACCAGAGGATCCTCCTCTGCTGTTGGGGTTTGGCAGCAGACAATCCTCTTCCCTGCCTGTATCCAGAAGAAAAGGACCCTCCTCCCTGCTGTGGTCCGGCAGCAGAGGAACCTCCTATGCTCTTGGAGTCCGGTACCAGAGGACCCTCCTCTTCTGCTGTTTTCTGGTACCAGAGGACCCCCCTCTGCTGCTGGGGTCTGGCAGCAGAGGACCCTCCTTCTGCTGGGTTCCGGCACCAGAGGACCCTACTCCCTGCTGCTGTCCGGCAGCAGAGGACACTCTTCGCTGCTGCAGTCCGGCAGCAGAGAACCTTCCTCTGCTCTTGGTGTCAGGCACAAAATGTCCCCCTCTGCTGCTTGGGTCCAGCAAAACAGAACCCTCTATGATCTTAGGCCCGGCACCAGAGGACACCCCTCTCTGTTGGAGTATACCACCAGAGGTGCCTTGTTTCTGCTGGGGTGGATCAGCAGAAAATCCTCCTCTCTGTCTGGGTCCGGCAGTAGAGGACCCTATACTGCTGCTGCGTCTGACAGCAGAGGACACTCTTCCTCTGCATGACGCAAGCAAAGAGGAAGCAGCAGAGAACCATCCTCTCTGCTGGTGTCTAGCACGAGAGGTCCCATCTCTCTGCTGGGGTCCAGCAGAAAGGAAGCAGAAGAGGACCCTCCTCTCGGCTGGAGTCCCGTAGCAGAGGACCTTCCTCTGCTTTTGGGTTCAGCAGCAGAGGACCCTCCTCTCTGCTGTAGTGCAGCACCAGAGGAGCCTTGTCTTCTGCTGTGGTCCAGCAGCAGAGGAAACTCCTCTCTGCTGGGGTCCAGAAGCGGAGCACCCTCCTCTCTGCTGAGGTCCAGCACCAGAGGACCTTCTTCTCTGCTAGGATCCAGCACCAGATGACCATCCTCTCTGTTGGGGTCCAACATCCGAGGACCCTTCTCTATGCTGGCGTCCGGCAGTAGAGGACCCTCCTCTCTTTTTGGGTCTGCCAGCAGAGGACGCTCCTCCCTGCTGGGGTCCAGCAGCAGAGGACCTTCATCCATGCTGGAGAGCCTTGGATGAGCATCCCGCACTGAGTGCTGATGGCCACGAGAGGGCGCCCAAAGCCGCCATTCTTTCTTTTCTTTTTTTCTTTTCTTTTCTCTTCCTTTTGTTTTTTTTTTTACAAGTTTATTTATTTTATTCCAAAGTCAGATATACAGAGAGGAGGAGAGACAGAGAAGAAAATCTTCCGTCCGATGAGTCACTCCCCAAGTGAGACACAATGGCTGGTGCACGCCAATCCAAAGCCAGGAACCTGGAGCCTCTTCTGGGTCTCCCATGTGGGTGCAAGTTTCCAAAGCTTTGGGCCGTCCTCGACTGCTTTCCCAGGCCACAAGCAGGGATCTGGATGGGAAGTGGAGCAGCCGGGATTAAAACCGGTGCCCATATGGGATCCCGGCTCATTCAAGGTGAGGACTTGAGTTGCTAGGCTACGGTGCCAGGCCCCAAGCTGCCCTTTCTACCCGTGGTGGGCTCAGGCCTTCTGAGCTCTAGACAGTCCAACCCGAGCCATCCTAGGGTGAGGTGGGGGTCACAGACAGTATTCTGGTACACGTGTTGTTGAAAGATCAGGGCTCCAAAGCCGAACAGCCCACATACCAAAGCCCGGGAGGGGTGGAGGACGCTTGGGGCCTAGCATCAGTTCGGGCCTCTGTGATAGGAAGTGTCAGGGTGCCTTTAAGAACAAGGCACTTAAAAAACCCTGGGAGGTGGTGTCCTATGTCAGCATGCCCACAGGCCCTCAGGGAGCTGGAGTCCAACACCAGCATCCTGGAGGCCCTGAGAGCTGGAGTCCCGCACCTGCGTCCCACAGGACCTCTGTGAGCTGGTGTTACATACCAGCCCACTGGGGTTGTACTGTGCCAGATGAGGTCCTGGGAAACCTTACCGCCACACCCATTCCTTGCAGAGCACCCTGAGATGCAGGCTCTGGGCGTTCTTTGGCAAGTGGAGCATCTCCCTGATGAGCTATCAAGAGGGCTTCATGGACTTTTATTTTTTTTCATTCCAAAGTCCGAGATACAGAGAGGAGGAGAGACAGAGAGGAAGATGTTCCGTCCAATGATTCACTCTCCAAGTGAGCTGCAACAGCCGATCCCCTCGGCACCCACTCTGCTGGGGCCTCAGCGAGAGGGTCCCCCTCGGAACTGCATCCTCGCTGCTGGGGACTCAACGAGAGGGTCACGCTTGGGACCCCCTCTGCTGGGGCCTCAGCGAGAGGGACAGCCGCAGCCCCACTCCCTCGATGCTGGGATCTTAGAGTGAAGGAACACCGAACCCCCCTTTCTTTCTGCTACGGTCTCAGTGAGAGGGACCCTCGGCCCTCCTTTCTCTCTCTCTGTTTCTCTCTCTGCTGGGGCCTCAGCAAGAGGTTCCCCTCGGGACTCCCTCTGTGGGGGCTTCAGGGAGAGGGACCATTTGCTGCCCTCTCTCTCTGTTCTCTGGTGGGAACTCAGCGCGAGGGTGCCACTTGTACCCCACCTCTCTCTCTGCTGGTGCCTCAGCGAGAGGGACTCACAACCGCCCCCTTTCTCTCTCTCTCTGATTGGGCCTCAGCGAGAGGGACCCTCTGAGCCAGAACCTGAGAGAGGGTCCCCCTCGGGACCCCGTCTGCTGCGGCCTATGTAAGAGGGACCACCGGAACCCCCTCCCTAGCTGCTGGGGCCTCAGTGACACAGACCACCAAGCACCCCTCCATCTCTGCTGGGGCCTCAGTGAGAGGGTGCACCTTAGACACTCCCTCTCTCTCTGCTGGAGCCTCAGCCAGAAGGTACCCGTCGGGACACCCTCTCCCCGGGCCTCGGGAAGAGGCTCCTCCTTGGGAACCCCTCCGTCTCTGCTGGAGCCTCAGCGAGAGGGTCATCCTCTAGACCCCCTCTGCTGGGGCCTCATCGAGAGGAACTCCCTCAAGACACCCTCTGCTGGAGCCTCAGCGAGAGGGCTCCCCGGAGCCCTCTCCCTCACTGCTGGGGCCTCAGTGAGAAGGTCCCCCTCGGACCCCCTCTGCTGGTTCCTCAGCTAGAGGGACCCTTGGCACCCTCCTCTCTCTTCTGTTGGGCCTCTGAAAGAAGTCAGCACTTGGACCCCCTTCTCTCTGCTGGGGCCTCAGGGAGTGGGACACTCGGCCCCCTCTCTCTGCTGGGGCCTCAGCGAAGGATCCCCTAGGGACCCCCTCTGCTGTGGCCAAAGCGAAAGGGACCCCTGGCGACTCCTCCCTCGCTGCTGGGCCTTAGCAAAAGAGAACACTCGGGACCCCCTCTACTAGGGCCTCAGCGAGATTGTCCACCTTGGGACCTCCCCTGCTGGGGCCACAGTGGGAGAGTCCCCCTCGGACCGCACATCTCTGCTGGGACCTAAGCGAGAGGGTCCCCATTGGGACCCCCTCAGCTGAAGCCTCAGCAAGAGGGACCCTCAAGCTGCTGGTGCCTCAGCAAGAGGGTCCCACTCTGAACCCATTCTACTGGGGCCTTGGCGAGAGGGAACCTCGTCCCCCTCTATCTGTCTGTCTGTTTCTGCTAGGGCCTCAGCGAGAGGGTCCTCCTCGGGACCCCCAATCTCTCTTGGGGCTTCAGTGAGAGGGACCATTGGCACCCCTCTCTCTCTCTCTCTCTCCTCTCCTGGGGCCTCAGAGAGAGGGACCCTCGGCTGCCCACTCTCTGTCTAACCCTGCTGGGGCCTCAGTGAAAGTGTCCCCCTCGGGAGCCCTTCTGCTTGGACCTCAGTGAGAGGGACCCTTTGCCCCCCCCTTCCCTCCCTATCTCCTGAGGCATCTGTGAGAAGGTCCATCTCAGGAGCCCCTCTGCTGGGGCCTCAGCGAGAGGAACCCCCGGCGAACCGTTCCCTCACTGCTGGGGCCTCAGTGAGAGGGTCCCCCTCGGGACACCCTCTGCTGGGGCCTCAGCCAGGTGGAACGCTGGCGACCCCTCCCTCGCTGCTGGGGCCTCAGCAAGAGGTACCCCTTGGGACCCCTTCTGCTGTGGCCTCAGCCACAGGGACACCTGGAGCCATCTAACCTTTCTGCTGGGGCCTAGGCGAGAAGGTACCACTCGGGACCCCCTCTGCTGCGGCCTCAGCAAGAGTGCCCCCCGAGCCCCCTTACCTCTCTGTGGATGCCTCAGCGGGAGGGTCCCCCTCGGGACCCCCTCTGCTGGAGCCTCAGCGAGAGTGTTCCTCTCGGACCCCTCCTCTCTCCCTACTGTGGCCTCAGCGAGAGGGTCCCCCTCGGAACCCCTCTGCTGGGACCTCATCGAGAGAGATCCTCATTACCTGACCCTCACTCTCTGTTGGGGCCTCAGCAAGAGGGTCCACCTCAGGAACCCCGTCTTCTAGGGCCTCAGTGTGGTGTCCAAGGGTGTCAAGCCTCAGCCTGCCAGGCAGATGGCCTATATAGCTGCTGCTTCAAGTCCTGGTTGTTTCCCCTGCAATCAGGCTCCCTGCTGATGATCCTGGGACAGCAGTGGAGGATGGTGCAGGGGTTGTGCCCCTGTTCCCCGTGAACCTTTATGACATGTGAATGAAGCTCCTGGTTCCTGGGCTTGTCCTGACCCTGCCACAGCTGGCTCTGGTGGAAGTGAGCCAGCAGATGCAAGAAAGTTTGCTCTGTCTCACTCTCTGTTCCTCTGTGCTTTAAAGCAAACATAACAGAGGGATACAGGCAGGCAGGAAGGAAGAGAAAGAAAGCTGCTGGCTTCCTGGGAGGGAGTGTGCTGTGTGCTGTGTACTGTGCTGTGGCTCTAGACTGCTTTTGTCTGCCAACGCGGACCCCAAGGACATGTGTAGTGTTTCAGTCCTGGGACTCCTGTGCAACCTCTCCGAAGAATGTCCTTGAGAGTGAATGTCTCTCAAGCCAGGTTTGTTTCCCTTGTTTGTGCAGTAGAGCCTGGAGGAGCGTCCTGCAATGAGTCCTGCTGACCACGAGAGGGTGCGCAAAGCTGCCCTATCTACCCCTGGTTGTCCTCAGGCCTTTTGAGCACAAGAAGGCCCAGCCAGAGCCATCCTAGTGTTAGGTGGGGGTCCATTACAGTGTTCGTGGATATGTGTCGCTGGAAGATTGGGGTCCAAGGCAGAACAGCCCTCATACCAAGGTCCAGGAGGGTTTGGAGGACACTTGTAGCTTTGCATCAGGCTGAGGCTCTGTGCTAGGAAGTGGCTGTGTGCCTTCACCAGCAAGGTACAACCTAGGGCACGGGGAGAAACCTGGGAGCTGGAGTCTCACATCAGCGTGCCCAAGGCCCTCTGAGAGCTGGAGTCCCACATCAGCATGCCAACAGACCCTCTGGGACCTGGAGTTGCACACAGGCTGACAAGCCCTGATTTTTCACAGATGTGGTCCCCAGAAACATTTACACCACCTCCTTTCCTAGCTGAGCAACCCTAGGTAGGCCCTTGGCTTTCTTTACCAAGTGGAGCAGCTCCTTGATGGGCTGCGGAGAGGCCTTCATGTGGTTTTGCATGTGTGGAGTGGCAGTTATGGTGATACAACACGTGGTATTCCTCTGCCTAGCTCGGTGGGTGTGTGCTGTGTGCTGTGTCCTGTGGTTCTAGACTGCTTTTGTCTGCCAATGCAGACCCCAAGGGCATACGTAGATCTTCCGTCCTGGCATTCCTGTGAAACCTCTTCAAAAAGTGTCCTTGATAGTGAATTTCTCTCAGGCCAGGTTTGATTCCCATGTCTGGGCAGGAGAGACTGGAAGAGCGTCCTGCCGTGAGTTCAACTGTACACGAGAGAGCGTGCAAAGCTGCCTTTCTACCCCTTGTGGGCTCAGGCCTTTTGAGCACAAGACGGCCTGGCCCAAGGCATCCTAGCATCAGCTGGTGCTCCCGGACAGTGTTCCTGGACACAGGATGCTGGAATATTGGGGTCCAAGGCAGAACAGCCCGCATACCAAGGTCCAGGTGTGTGTATAGGATGCCTGTGTCCTTGCATCAGCCCAGGCCTCTGTGCTAGGAGGTGGCTGTGTGCCTTCACCAGCAAGGAACATCACAGGGCACTGGGGAAACCTGCGAGCTGGAGTTCCACGTCAGGGCACCCAGAGGCCCTGTGGGAGCTGGAGTCCCACATCAGTCTCTCCAAGGTGCCTCTGAAACATGGAGACTCACATCAGTTTGTCCATGGTCCCTCTGAGAGTTGAAATCCTAGGTCATTGTGCCCACGCACCCTCTGTGTGCTAGTGTCCCACGTCAGTGTGCCCATGGACCCTCTGGGACCTGGAGTTACTCAACAGCTGACTAGCACTGGTCTTTCACAGATGAGATCCTTGGAAACATTTACACCACTCTCTTTCCTCACAGAGCACCATTAGGGGCAGGAACTAGGTGTTCTTTAGCAAGTGGTGAAGCTCCCTGATGGGTTGCATAGAGGCCTTTGTGCATTTTTGCATTTGTGGAGTGGCAGTTAGTGTGATACACCACTCGGACTTCTTCTGCTTAGCTGGGTGGAATCTGGGCATGTGGGCTCCTAAGCCAGGAGCAGGTGGATGGGTAAGTAAACACCAGAGGTCACCAGTCATCTGGAATAGGAAGTCCCAGGCCTTAGCTGCTGCAAGAGCACCCTGGACATGCATTCTCACTGTCTAGCAGGGATGGTGGATGGGGAGCCACCAAACCTGCAAAAGGGAGGGCCTCCCATGCCATCTTCAAGAATGGGATCACAGGGACCATATTCCATTCTACAAGGCATCATATTAAACATGTGTCGTGTGCATTGGAGGCATGGATTTGGTTCCAGAGTGCCCTGTCAAATGCAATTGCCCTCTCGTTCACCAGGGAATGCTTCACCCTATTCCAGGACCATCCTGGATTCAAGACCCTTTCTCCTGCAGGCCACCTGTGAACCATCAGCTGCCACTGATGTGCCACCTGAACCAAGAAACCCCAACATCTGACGTGTCTTCTCCACAGAGGCTTTCTCACCAGGAGAGGTAGAGTAGCAGCATGCCTGGATGCCTTGTTGGTGCCCGCTGCTCTCTCAGCACGGAACAGCCAAAGTTGTGCCAGCAAGGGGGACAGGTACTTTCAGTGGCCTGTTGAAGGAGGTGCTGAAGAAACTGGTAAGGGATGGAGTCGGGTGGTGCGGGTTTTGGTGGTTGGGGAGGGGTCCTAAAATGTCAAGCCTCAAGCCTGCGAGGCTTGTGTGCAGTTAAGCTGTATGGGTGCTGCTTCAAGACCTGACAGCATCCTCTGCAGTCCAGCTCCCTGCCGATGGTGCTGGGAGAGCAATGGAAGTTGCTGCAGGAGCTTGTGCCCCTGTGGCCCTGTGCCCCTGTGGGACATGTGGAGGGAGCTACTGGTTCCCGGGCTTGACCTGGCCCAGCCACATCTAGCTCTGGTGGTGGTCCCTGGGGATGAGAGGCAGCAGATGCAAGAAAGATTGCTCTCTCTCTCTCCCTCTCTGTTCCTGTGTGCTCCAAGCAAACAGGACAGCTTCAGGCAGGCAGGCAAGAAGGCAGGAAGAGAGAGATTGCTATTGGCCTCCTGGCAAGGAGTGTGCTGTGTGCTGTGTGCTGTGTGCTGTGCTGTGACTGAAGACTGCTTTTGTCTGCCAATGCGTACCCCAAGGGTGTGCGTAGGGCTTCTGTCCTGAGACTCCTGTGAAACCTCTCCAAAGTGTGTTCTTGAGAGTGGATGTCTCTCAGACCGGGTTTCTTTCTCTTGTGCAGGAGAGCCTGGAGGAGCATCGTGCAGTGAGTCCTGCTGTCCACGAGAGGGCGCATAAGCCGCCCTTTCTCCTCCTGGTTGGGCTCATTCCTTTTGAACACTAGACAGCCAAGCCCCAGCCATCCTAGCGTCAGGTGGGGGTCCTGGAGAGTGTTCCTGGATACTTGCCCCTTGAAGATTGGGGTAAGGCTGAAAAGCCTGCAAACAAAGGTCCAGGAGGGGGTTGAGGATGATTGTGGTCTTTTTTGTTTTGTTTTGTTTTGTTTTTGTTTTTGTTTTTTTCAATTCATTTTTATTTTTATTTTTTTTAATTATTTATTATTTAACTTCAGTAATTACATTGTATTATGTGACACAGTTACATAGATACTTGGGTTCTCCCACCCCTCCCCAAACCCTCCCACCATGGTGGATTCCTCCACCTTGTTGCATACCCACAGCTCAAGTTTAGTTGAGATTTCCCCATTGCAAGCGTATACCAAACATAGAGTCCAGTATCTTATTGTCCCGTCAAGTTCAACGGCTTCTTAGGTATACACTCTCTGGTCTGAAGACAGAGCCAACAGAGTATCATCCCAGTCAATTGAAAGCTCCAACATACTATCAGCAAAAATTTACATCATTATGGAATTAATTGACATAGTAATGAGTAACCAATATGTTAAAAGTAAATGCGAGTTCCCAGCCACCTTCTGTGACCACCTCACCTATACTTCAATTTTAGTTTATACACAACATATAACATTCAAAACATAACATGTTATACATAACATCATATCATCTTAAATCAAGGCAAACATGTGGTATTTAACCTTTTGGGATTGGCTCATTTCCCTTAGCATTATGGTTTCCAGTTTGGCCCATTTGGCCACAAAGAACTGCATTTTGTTTTTTTTAATAGCTGAGTAGTATTCCATGGAGTAGATGAACCATAGCTTTCTTATCCAATCCTCTGTTGATGGGCATTTTGGTTGTTTCCAAGTTTTTGCAATTACTGATTGTGCTGCTATGAACATAGGAGTGCATGTTGGTTTCTCATAGAAGAAGTGTTCTGGATATATTCCTAGAAGTGCTATTGCTGGATCATACGGTATGTTGAATTTGGACCTCTGTGCTAGAAGTGGCTGTGTGCCTTCACCATTAAGATACCACATAGGACATGTGGAGAGCGCTGGGAGCTGGACTTCCACATTAGGGCACCCAGAGGCCCTGTGGTAGATGGAGTCCCATGTCAGCGTGCCCACAGTCCCTATGGGAGCTGGAGACTCACATTAGCGTGCTCATGGGCCTCTGAGAGCAGGAGACCCATGTCAGTGTGCACATGGGCCCTCTGGGATACTGAGTCCTAGTTCAGCGTGCCCATGTGTCCTGTTGGGAATTGGGGTCTCATGTCACTGTGCCCATGGGTCTTGTAGGAGCTTGATACAAACGTCAGTGTGCCCACAGGCACTCTGGGAGTTGGAGTCCCACGTCAGTGTGCAGAAGGACCCTCTGATACCTGGAGTTACTCACTGACTGGCTAGCATTGATCTTTCGCAGATGAGCTCACCGGAAACCTTGCCACTACCCCCTTTCATCACAAAGCACCCTTGGGGACAGGGCCTGGGCTTTCTTTAGCAAGTGCAACTGCTCCCCGATGGGCTGCAGAGAGGCCTTCGTGTATTATTGCATGTGTGGGGTGGCAGTTAGGGTGATACAGCACTCGGCCTTCCTCTGCCTAGCTGGGTGGTGTCTGGGCTTGTGGGATTCTAAGGATGGAACAGTGGAAGGACGAGTAAGTACCAAAGGACACCAGTCATCTGGAATAGGAAGTCCCAGGCCTTAGCTTCTGCGAGAGCACCCTGGAACATGCAGTCCCACTTTCCAGCAGGTAGGACGGTGGCCTGGGAGCAACCAAGGCCTGCACAAAATAGGCCCTCCCATGCCATGGGCAGGCATGTGTTCACGAGGACCATTTTGCCTTCTTCAGGGCATCCTTGGAAACACTTGGGGGAGGAGGGTCAGGCATCGCCATCGTGTGCATTGGAGGCAGGAATTTGGCCCCACAACCCCCTACCAAATGCCATTGGCCTTTCGTTCACCAGGGAATGCTTCACCATTCTCCAGGGGCATCCTGGATTTAAGACTCTTTCTCTTGCAGGACACCTGGGGACCATCAGCTGCCACTAATGTGCCACCTGCCACAAGACACCTCAACAGCTGACGTGTACTCTCCACAGAGGTCCATCTCATTAGATAGATAGAGTAGCAGCATGCCTGGATGCCCTGTTGGTGCCCTCTGTTCTCTCATCGCACAACAGCAAAAGTTATGCAAGACTGGAGGACAAGTACATTCACGGGCCTGGTGAAGGAGCTGCTGAAGAATGCTGCTAGGGGTGGAATCGGTGGAGCGGGTTGGGGTGGTGCTGCGTGGTGTCCGAGGGCCTCAAGCCTCAGCCTGCCAGGCAGATGGCCTGTATGGGTGCTGCTTTAAGTCCTGACTGCTTCCCCTGCATTCTAGCTCCCTGCCGATGCTCCTGGGAGAGTAGTGGAGAATGGCGCATGGGCTTGTGCTCCTGTGCCCCTGTGCGACATGTGGAAAAAGCTGCTGGTGTCCGTTCTTGTCCTGGCCCAGCCACATCTGGCTCTGGTGGTGGTCCTTGGGAAGTGAGCCAGAGGATGCAAGAAAGATTGCTCTCTCTCCTTCTCTGTTCCTTTGTGCTTCAAACAAAACAGGACAGATTCAGACAGGCATGCAGGAGGGAAGGAAGTGAAAGAAAGCTACTGTCCTGGGTGGTAGGGAGTCCAGAAGCAGAGGATCCTCCACTCTGCTGGGGTCCAGCACCAGAGGACCGCCTTCTGCTGCTGGGGTGCGGCAGCAGAGAACCCCCTCTGCTCTTGCGGTCGAACACCAAAGGACCCTCCTTCTGCTGTGTCTGGCAGCAGAGGACCCCCCTATTTTACTGGTGTCCGAGAGTGAAGGTCCTCCCTCTGCTGCTGTGGTCGGGAAACCAGAGGACACCCCTCAGCTGTTGGGGTCTGCCACCAGAGGACCCTCCTCTGTTTTTGGGGTCTGGCAGCAGAGGACCTTCCTCTGCTGTGTTCTGGTAGCAGAGGACCCTCCTCCCTGCAGGGATATGGCAGCAGAAGACCCTCATCTGCTGCTCGGTGTGGTACCATGACCCTCCCCTGCTGCTGGGGTCCGGCAGCAGAGGACCATTGTCCCTGCTGAAGTCCGGAATGAGAGAACCCTCCTCCCTGCTCTGGTCCGGCTGCAGAAGACCCTCCTCTGTTGGTGGGGTCCGGCACCAGAGGACCCCCTCTCTTGCTGGTTTCCGGCACCAGATGACCCTGCTCTGCTGCTGCGGTCTGGCAGCAGAGGACCCTCCTTCTGCTGGGTTCCGGCAGCAGAGGACCCTCCACACTGCTGGGGTCCAGCACCAGAGGACCGCCTTCTGCTGGGGTCCGGCAGCAGAGAACCCCCTCTGCTTTTGGGGTCCAACACCAAAGGACGCTTCTATGCTACTGGGTCTGGCACCAAAGGACCCTCCTTCTGTTCGGTCTGGCAGCAGAGGACCCCCCTCTTCTGCTGGTTTCCGGGAGTGGAGGTCCTCCCTCCTCACTGCTGTGGTCCGGCACCAGAGGACCAACCTCAGCTGTTGGGGTCAGGCACCAGAGGACCCCCCTCTCTGCTGAGGTCCAGCCAAAGAGAACCTCCTCTGCTGCTTGGGTCGGGCACCAGAGGACACCCCTCTCTGCTTGGGTCCAGCACCAGAGGACCCTCCTCTCTGCTGGGGTGGAGCAGCAGAATACCCTCCTCTCTGCTGGGGCCTGGCATTAGAAGACCCTCCACTGCTGCTGCGTCCGACAGCAGAGGACCCTACTCTTCTGCTGGACCCCAGCTGAGAGGAAGCAGCAGAGGACCATCCTCTCTGCTGGTGTCTAGCATGAGAGGACCCTTCTCTCTGAAGGGGTGCAGCAGAAAGGAAGCAGCAGAGGACGTTCCTCGCAGCTGGAGTCCTGAAGCAGAGGACCCTCCTCTTCTTTCCTGTTCCAGCAGCAGAGGACCCTCCTCTCCTTCTGTCAGATCTCAGCAGTAGAGCAGCGTCATCTCCTGCCTGACACAGCAGAGAGGAGGGTTCTCGGCTGCTGAACCCCAGGCTAGAGGAGTCTCCTCTGCTACGGGACCCCAGCAGGGAGGAAGTTGCAGAGGACACTCATCTCCTGCTGGATCCCAAAGAGAGGACAAAGCACAGGACCCTAATCTTCGGCTGGGATCTGACAGATGAGGACCTTGTTTCTGCTGGGTTCCGTCAGCAGAGGACCCTCCTCCCTCCTGGGGTCCATCAGCAGAGGACCCTCTTCTGCTGCTCGGGTCCGGCACCAGAAGACCCTCCTCCCTGCTGGGTTCTGGAGGCAAGAGGGCCGTCCTCCCAGGTAGGATCTGGTGGCAGAGAACCACCCTCTCTGCTGGGTACAGCAGCAGAGCATCCACCACTGCTGCTGTTGTCTGAAACCAGAGGACACCTTCTCTGCTGGGGTCTAGCACCAGAGGACCCTCCTCTGCTGCTGGCGTCTGGCACCAGAAGATCCCCCTCTGCTGATGGGGTCCAGCACCAGAGGACCTCCGTATGCTCCTGGGGTCTGGCAGCAGAGAACACTCCTTCTGCTGGGTTCCTGCAGCAGAGAACTCCCCTCTGCTGCTAGGGTCCGGCACCAGAGGAACACCTTGTTCTGCTGTGGTGCAGTACCCAAGTACTCTCCTCTCCTACAGGGGTCCAGCGGCAGAGGACCCTCTACTCTGCTGGGGTCCAGCACCAGATTACCGCCTTCTGATGCTGGGGTGCGGCAGCAGAGGACCCACCTCTGCTGCTGCACCCCAGTAGAGAGGTAGCAGCAAAGGACCCTCCTCTCCTGCTGGACCCCTGCAGCAGAGGACCCGCCTCTGCTGCTGGACCACAGCAGAGGGGAAGTTGCAGAGGAACCTTGTTTCCTACTGGACCCCAAAGAGAGGACACGCAGAGGATCCTACTCTTCTACTGGCGTCCTGCAGCAGAGGACCCTCCTCTTCTGCTGGGGTCCAGCAACAGAGGATCCTCCTCTCTGCTGTGGTCCGGCAGCAGAGGATCCTCCTCTCTCCTGATGTCCGGCAGCAGAGGAAGTCCTCTCTGCTGGATTCCGGCAGCAGAGAGCCCCTTATGCTGTTTGGGTCTGGCAGCAAAGAACCCCCCTCTTCTGCTGGGTTTTGGTACCAGAGGACCTCCTTGTCCTGCTGGGGTTTGGTAGCAAATGACACTCCTTATGCTGGGTTCTGGCAGCAGACAACACCCATGTTCTGCTGGGGTCGAGCAGCAGAGTTCCTCCCTCTGCTGTTGGTGTCTGGAAGCACAGGACTCCCCTTTGATGCTAGGGTCCGGCACCAGAGGACCCCCTCTGCTGCTGGGGTCTGGCAGCAGAGGACCCTCCTTCTGCTGGGTTCCTGCAGCTGAGGACCCTCCTCCCTGCCTTGGTACGGCAGCAGAATCCCTCCTCTCTGCTTGGGTCTGGCACAACACCACCCTACACTCTGCTGGGGTCCAGCAACAGAGAACCCTCCTCTGTTGCTGGGGTCCAGCAACAGAGGACACCATTCTCTGCTGGGGTCCAGCACCAGAGGACCCTCCTCTCAGCTTGCTCGAGCAGCAGAGGACCTTCATCTCTGCTAGGGCCCGGCACCAGAGGACAATCCTCTACTGCTCAGGTCAGACAGCAGAGGACACTCCTCCCTGCTGTGGTCTGGCAGCAGAGAACCCTCCTCTGCTTTTGGGGTCTGGCACCAGAGGACCTCCCTCTCTGCTGGGTTCCAGCAACAGAGGATCTTTCTCTGTGCTGGGGTGTTTCACCAGATGACACCCCTCTCTGCTGGGGTCCAGCACAGGACGACCCTCCTATGTGCTGGAGTCCCCCAGCAGAGCACCCTCCTCTCCTGGGGTCTAGCACGAGAGGACCCTCCTTCTCTTCTGGGGTCCTGCAGCGCAGGACCCTGCTCTCTGCTGGGGTCCGGCAGCAGAGTACCCTACTCTCTGCCGTGGTCCCACACCAGAGACCCCCTCCTCTGCTGCTGGTGTCCGGCACCAGAAGACCCTCCTCTGCTGCTGGGGTCTGGCAGCAGAGAACCATTCTCCCTGCTGTTTTACGGCAGAAGAGTCTGCTCTACTGCTGCTGGGGTCTGGTAGCAGAGGACCCTTCACTCTGTAGGATCCCAGCAGAGAGGCGAGTCCTCTGCTGCTTCCTCTCTGCTCGGGTCTGACAGCACCAGAGGACCCTCCACTGCTGCTGGGGTCTAGCATCAGAGTACCCCCCTCTGTAGCTTGGTTCCGGCACCAGAGGACCCACCTCTGCTGATGGTGCCGGCAGCAGATGACCCTACTGCCTGCTGTTTTCCAGCACCAGAGCACCCTGCTCTGCTGCTGGGGTCTCGAAACAGAAGACCCTCCACTCTGTTGGACCCCAGCAGAGAGGTAGCAGCAAAGGAGCCGCCACTCTGATGGTTTCTGGCAGCCGAGGACCCTCCTCTCCTACTATGGTCCGGCAGCAGAGGACCATCGTCCCTGCTGAGGTCCAGAAGAATGAACCCTCCTTCCTGCTGTGGTCCTTCATCAGAGGACCACCCTCTGCTGTTCTGGTCCAGCATCAGAGGACCCCCTCTCTGCAGGGGTCTCTTCTCCGCTGGGGTCCAGCACCAGAGGAAGCAGCACAGGAACCTCCACTCTGCTGGGGTCCTGCAGCAGATGACACACCACTTCTGCTGGGTTTAAGCAGCAGAGTTCATACTCTCCTGCGGGACACCTGCAGCATAGGACCCTCCTCTGCTGCTGGAGCCCAGCAGAGAGGAAGTACAGAGGACACTCAACTCCTGTTCGACCCCAAAGAGAGGATGAGGCAGAGGAACCTCCTCTTCTGCTGGGGTCCGGCAGCAGAGGATTCTCCTTCCTGCTGGATTCAGACAGCAGAGGAACCTCCTCTGCTGAAGGAACATAGCAGAGTTAAAGCATCAGATGACCCTCTTCTCTTCTGGGGTACAGCATCAGAGACCCTCCTTTCTGCTGGACCCCAGCACAGAGAAAGCCGCAGAGGACAATCCTCTCTGCTGAGGTACAACAATAGAGTACCCTCCTCTCTGCTGGGGTCTGGCAACATTAGACCCTCATCTGCTGCTGATGTTCAGCAGCAGATGCCCATCCTCTGCTTTTGGTGTCTGGAAGCATAAGACACTCTTCTCCGTTGGACCCTATTAGAGAGGAATCAGCAGAGGACCATCCTCTCTACTGGGGTACAGCAGCAGAGGACCCTCCTCTCTGTTGGGGTCCATCACCAGAGGATCCGCCTCTCTGCTGGGGTCCAGCAGAGAAGAAGCAGCAGAGGACTCTCTTCTATGCTGGAGTCCAGAGGAGGACCCTCATCTCTGTTGGCGTCTGGCAGCAGAGGACCATCCTCTTCTGCTGGGGTCCGGCAGCACAAGATCCTCCTCTCTGCTGCTGCCTGGAACCATAGGTTCCCCCTCACTGCTGTTTTCCTGCAGAGAGAAAGGAGCAGAGGACAATCCTCTTCTGTTGGACAATAAAGAAGGAAGCAGCAGGGGACCCTCCTGTTCTGCTGGGTCTGGCAACAGGGGACCCTCCTTCCTTCTGTGGTCCGGCAGCAGATGACACTCGTCCCTGCGGGGTCCGGCAGCAGAGGACCATCCTCTCTGCTGGCGTCTGGCAGCAGAGGACCATCCTCTCTGCTGGGTTCAGCAGCAGAAAACTTCCCTCTTCTGCAGGGATCCGGCACCAGAGAACACCCCTCTGCTGGGGTCGGGCAGCAGAGGGTCCTACTCTACTGCTGGTGTCCGGAAAAATAGGACCCTCCTCCCCGTTGGACCCCAGTGGAGAAGAATCAGCAGAGGACCGTCCTCTCTGCTGGAGTCCAGCAGTAGAGTACTCTCCTCCCTGCTGGGGTCCAGCACCAGAGGACTCTCCTCACTGCGGCTGTCCAGCATAGACGAAGCAACAGAGGACCCTCCTCTCTGCTGGGTTCCAGCAGAAGAAGACCCTCTTCTTTACTGGGGTCCGGCAGCAGATTACACTCCTGTATTGCTGGGGTACCACTGCAGAGGACCCACTTCCCTGCTGGGGTCTCTCAGCAGTGGATAATCCACTTTGCCTTGCTTCCAGCAGCTGAGGACCCTCCTCTCCTGTTGAACCCCTGCAGAAGATGACCCTCCTATGCTGCACGACCTCAGCAGAGAAGAAGTTCTAAAGGACCCTCATTTCCTCATGGACTTCAAAGAGAGGCCGCAGCAGAGGACCCTCCTCTTCTGTTGTGGTCGGGGAGCAGAGGACACTCTTCTTCTGCTGGGGTCCGGCAACAGAGGACCCTTCGCTCTGCTGGGGTCCAGGAGCAGAGGACCCACTCAATGCTGGGGTCCGGAAGCAGTGGACCTCCTCTGCTGGACCCCAGCAGGGAGGAAGCAGCAGAGGACCCTCCTCTCTTCTGTGATCCAGCACCAGAGGACACTCCTCTCTGCTCTGCCAAAACAAAGAGGAAGCAGCAGAGGACCCACCTCTCTGCCTGGGTTTGGCATCATATGACATTCCTCTCTGCTGGGTCTAGCACGTGAGGACCCTCGTCTGTGCTAGGGTCCAGCGAGTAAAATGCTGCAGAGGACCCTTCTCTCTGCTGGAGTCCAGCAGCCAAGGACCCTCCTATCCTGCTGAACACCAAAGAGAGGAAGCAGGAGAGGACCTCTCTGCTGGGGTCAGGCTCCAGAAGACACTCCTTCCTGCTGGGGACAGGCAGCTGAGGACCCTGGTCTCTGCTGGGGTACAGCAGAAGAAGACCCCTCTCTGCTTCAGGTATTCGGCATCAGAGTACCCTCCCCTCTGCTGGGGTGCGGCTGCAGAGGACCCTGTTCTCTGCTGTGTTCCTGCAGCAAAGGACCCTCCTCTGCTGCTGGGGTCCGACAGTAGTGGAATCTCTCTCTGCTGGGTTCCGGCACCAGAGGATCCTCCTCTGCTGCTGGGGTCCGGTACAACAGGACCATCCTCCCTGCTGTCGTCCGGCACCAGAGGAACATCCTCTGCTGCTAGGGTCCTGCATCAGAATACCATCCTCTGCTGCTTGGGTCCGGCATCAAAAGACTCCCTTCTCTGCATGGGTCCTGCAGCACAGGACCCTCGACTGCTGCTGGGGCCCGAACCAGAGGACCCCCCTCTCTAATTGGACCAGCATCAGAGGACCCTCCTCACTGCTGGGGTCCAGCAGCAGAGGACCCTCCCTCTGCTGGTGTCCGGCACCACAGGAACCACCTCCCTGCTGGCGTCTGGTACCAGATTACCCTCCTCTGCTGCTGGGTTCCGGCACCAGAAGACCCCCCTCTCTGCATGGGTCCTGCAGCACATGACCCTTAACTGCTGCTGGGGCACGGCACCAGAGAACCCCCTCTCTGATTGGGTCCAGCAGCAGAGGACACCCCTCTCTAATTGGGTCCAGCAGCAGAGGACCTTCCTCTCTGCTGGGGTCTGGCAACAGAGGACCCTCCTGTCTGCTGTAGTGCAACACCAGAGAAGCCTCGTCTTCTGCTGAGGCCCAGCAGCAGAGGAAACTCCTCTCTGCTGGGGTCCAGAAGCGGAGCACCCTCCTTTCTGCTGAGTTCCAGCACCAGAGGACCTTCTTCTCTGCTAGGATCCAGCACCAGAAGACCCTCCTCTCTGTTGGTTCCGACATCCGAGAATCCTCCTCTATGCTGGCGTCCGGCAGTAGAGGACCCTCTTTTCTGCTGGGGTCCTGCAACACAGGACCCTCCTCTCTTTTTGGGTCTGCCAGCAGAGGACGCTCCTTCCTGCTGGTGTCCGGCAGCAGAGGACCTTCATCCATGCTGGAAAGCCTTGGAGGAGCGTCCTGCACTGAGTGCTGGTGGCCACAGGAGGGCGCCCAAAGCCGCCGTTCGTTCTTTCTTTTCTTTTTTTCTTTTCTTTTTTACACATTTATTTATTTTATTCCAAGGTCAGATATACAGAGAGGAGGAGAGACAGAGAGGAAGATCTTCCGTCCGATGAGTCACTCCCCAAGTGAGACACAATGGCTGGTGCACGCCGATCCAAAGCTGGGAACCTGGAGCCTCTTCTAGATCTCCCATGTGGGTGCAAGTTTCCAAAGCCTTGGGCCGTCTCAACTGCTTTCCCAGGCCACAATCAGGGATCTGGATAGGAAGTGGAGCAGCCGGGATTAGAACCGGTGCCCATATGGGATCCCGGCTCGTCCAAGGCGAGGACGTTAGTTGCTAGGCTACGGCGCTGGGCCCGAAGCTGCCCTTTCTACCTGTGGTGGGCTCAGGCATTCTGAGCTCTAGACAGTCCAACCCGAGCCATCCTAGGGTGAGGTGGGGGTCCCGGACAGTATTCTGGTACACGTGCTGTTGAAAGATCAGGCCTCCAAGGCCGAACAGCTCACATACCAAAGCCCGGAAGGGAGGGGTGCAGGAGGTTTGGGGCCTAGCATCAGCCCAGGCCTCTGTGATAGGAAGTGTCAGGGTGCCTTTAACAGCAGGGCACTTAAAGAACCCTGGGAGATGGACTCTCACATTAGCATGCCCACAGGCCCTCAGGGAGCTGGAGTCCCATGCCTGCGTCCTCCGAGCCCTCTGGGAGCTGGTGTTAAACACCAGACCACTGGGGTTGTACTTGGCCAGATGAGGTCCCGGGAAACCTTACCGCCACCCACATTCCTCGCAGAGCACCCTGAGATGCAGGCTCCGGGAATTCTTTGGCAAGTGGAGCAGCTCCCTGATGGGCTGCCAAGAGGGCTTTATGGACCGTTTTTTTTTTTTTTATTACAAAGTCCGAGATACAGAGAGGAGGAGAGACAGAGAGGAAGATCATCCGTCCAATGATTCACTCTCCAAGTGAGCCGCAATGGCTGGTGCACGCCAATCCGAAGCTGGGAACTTGGAACCTCTTCCATGTGGGTGCAGGCTCCCAAAGCTTTGGGCCGTCCTTGACTGCTTTGCCATGCCACAAGCAGGGAGCTGGATGGGAAGTGGAGCAGCCGGGATTAGAACCGGTGCCCATATAGGATCCCCGTGCGTTCAAGGCAAGGACTTTGGCCACTAGGCCACGCTGATGGGCCCCGGCTTCATGTATTTTTGCATGTGTTGGGTGGTGGTTAGGGTGATACACTACTCGGCCTGCCTTGGCCTAGCTGAGTGGTGTCTGGGCACGTGGGCTCCTAAGCCAGGAGTCAGGTGGATGGGCAAGTAGGCACCAGAGGTCACCAGCCATCTGCAATAGGAAGTCCCAGGCCCTAGCTGCTAAAGAAAGCACCCTGCAACATGCAACCCTGCTGTCCAGCACATATGATGATGGCCAGGGAGCCACCAAGGCCCGCACAAGGTAGGGCTTTCAGGGCCTGTGCTTCCTGCACACAACAGGGTGCACAAAGCTGCCTTTCCTATCTCTAGCTAGCACTTGAGGGGTCAGCCATCCCTGTCATGTGCTTTGGAGGCAGGAATTTGGCCTCACAGCCTCCAGCCAGATGCTGCTGCCCTCTTGTTCACCAGGGAGTGCTTCACCCTCCTCCATGGATCCTTCTGGATTCAAGACTCTTCCTCCTGCTGGTCAGCTGTGGACCATCGGCCGCCGCTGATGTGCCATCTTCCACAAGACATCCCAACAGCTGACATCTGTTTTTCACAGAGGTCCTTCTCCCCAGGACAGGTAGAGTAGCAACATGCCTGGATCCTTCGTCTGTACTGGATGCTCTCACAGCACGAAACGGCATAAGTTGTGCAAGCCAGGGGACAGGCGCCTTCAGCAGCCTGGTGAAGGAGCTGCTGAAGGGTCCAGCAAGGATTGGTGTGGTGTGGTGTGGTGTTGTGTGTGGTGTGGTGTGGTGTGGTGTGGTGCAGGGAATTGTCCCAGTGGGTCAAGTCTCAGCCTGCCAGGTGGATGGCCTGTACGGGTGCTGCTTCAAATCCTGGCTGCTTCCCCTGCAGTCCAGCTCCCTGCCGATCCTCCTGGGAGAGCAGCGGATGATGCTGCAGGGGCTTGTGCCCCTGTGCCCGTATGCCACTGTGCCCCTGTGCCCCTTGGGAGATCTGGAGGGAGCTCCTGGTTCCTGGGCTTGTCCTGACCCAGCCACAGCTGGCTCTGGTGGTGGTCGTTGGGGATGTGAGCCAGCAGATGCAAGAAAGATTCTGTCTCTCCCTCTCTTTTCCTCTGTGCTTCCAAGAAAAGAGGACAGAGGGAGGCAGGAGGGAGGAAGGAAAAGACAGAAAGCTGCCGGCCTCCTGCGAGGGAGCATGCTGTTTGCTGTGCTGTGACTCTAGACTGCTTTTAGCTGTCATTGCAGACCCCCAGGGCGTGCATATGGCTTCCGTCATGGGACTTGTGTGCAAGCTCTAAAAAGAGTGTCCTTGAGAGCAAATGCCTCTCTGAGCTGGGGTGCTTCCAATAATTTGTCAGGAGAGCCTTGGATGAGCATCCTGCAGCGAGTCTTGGTGGCCACGAGGGTGCCCGATGCTGCCCTACCTTTTTTTTTTTTTTAAACAGATTTATGTATTTTATTCCAAAGTCAGATATACAGAGAGGAGAAGAGACAGAGAGAAAGATCTTCCGTCCGATGATTCACTCTCCAAATGAGCCACAAGAGCCTGTCCCCTGGGGACCCACTCTGCTGGGGCCTCAGTGAGAGGGACCCTTGGCCCTCCCCCCCATCCCCTACCTATCTGCTGGGGCATCTGCAAGATGGTCCATCTCGTGTGCCCCTCTGCCTGGGTCTCAGCGAGATGGTCCTCGTCGAACCCCCCTCTCTCTCTACCTGGGCTTCAGCTAGTGGAACCCCCAGCGACCCCTTACTCGCTGCTGGGGCCCCAGTGAGAGGGTCCCCTCTGGAATCCCTCTGCTGGGGCCTCAGAGAGAGGGACCCCCGGTGCAACCTACACTCTCTGCTGGGGCCTCAGCGAGAGAGATCCTCAGAGCACGACCCTCTCTCTGTGTTGGGGACTCAGCCAGAGGGTCCCCCTCAAGACCCCGTCTTCGGGGGCCTCAGTGAGAGGGATCCCTGAATCCCACACTCTCTCTTCAGGGTCCTCCTCGAGAGGGTCCCCCTGGGAACCCCCTCTGCTGGGGCCTCAGCGAGAGGGACACCGTCGGGACCCTCTCTGTTGGGGAATCAGCATGAGGAAACCCTGGCGACCCCTCTCTCTCTGCTGGGGCCGCAGCGAGAGGATCCCCCTTGGGACCCCCTCTGTTGGGCCTCAGGAAGAGGGTCCACCTCAGACACCGCCTCCGTCTCTGCTGCAGCCTCAATGAGAGGGTTACCCTCTGGATCCCCTCTGCCTGGGCTTCAGCTAGAGGGACCCCCGGCAACCCCTCTCTTGCTGCTGGGGCCTCAGCAAGAGGGTCCACCTCTGGAATCCCTCTGCTGGGGCCTCAGCGAGAGGGACCCCTGGTGCCACCTACCCTCTCTGCTGGGTACTCAGTGAGAGGATACCCCTCAGGACCCCCTGTGCTGGGGCCTCAGCGAGATGCACCCCCGGAGCCCTCTCCTTATCTGCTGGGGCCTCAGGGTGAGGGTTACCTTCTGACCCTCCCACCCTCACTGCTGGGGCCTCAGCAAGAGGGTCCCACTCGGGACAACCTCTACTGAGGCCACAGCAAGATTGTCCCACTCGGGACCCCCTCTGCTGGGGCCTCAGCGAGAGGGACCCTTTCTTTGCTGAGGCCTCAGTGAGAGGGACCCTCCCAGCCAGAGCCTCTATCTCTGCTGGGGCCTCTTAGAGAGGGTCCCCCTCGGGACCCCGTCTGCTGCGGCCTAAGCGAGTGGGACTCCCACAGCCCCCTCCCTAGCTGCTGGGGCCTCAGTGAGACGAACCCCTGAGCACCCCTCCATCTCTGCTGGAACCTCAGTGAGAGCGTCCCCCTCGGACACGCCCTCCCTCTCTCCTGGGCCTCAGCAGGAAGGTAACCCTCGGTACCACATGTTCTCGGGCCTCAGGAAGAGGGTACCCCTCTCATATAACCTCTCAGTCTCTGTTGGATCCTCAACAAGAGGGTCACACTCTGGAGCCCCTCTGCTGGGCCTCAGCGAAAGGGACCCCGGCGCTCCCCTCCCTCGCAGCTGGGGCCGCAGAGAGAGGGTCACCCTCGCAACCACCTCTGCTGGGTCCAGAGCGAGAGGTTTTCCCTCGGGACCACCTCTGCTGGTGCCACAGTAAGATCGTCCCCCTTGGGACCTCCTCTGCTGGGGCCTCAGCAAGAGGGTCCCCCTTGAGACCCACTCTGGTGGGGCTTCAGGGAGAAGGTCCCCCTTGGACCCTCCCTTCCTCGCTGCTCGGGCCTCAGCGAGAGGTTCCCCCTCGGGACCCAGTCTGCTGGGGCTTCAGGGTGAAGGACCATCGGCCGCTTCTCCCTCTCTCTCTCTCTCGCTCTCTCTCTCTGTCTACCTGCTGGGGCATCAGCTAGAAAGTCCCGCTTGGTACCCACTCTGCTGGGGCCTCAGTGAGAGGGAGCCTTGGCCCCCCAATCCCCTCCCTTTGTCCTGGGGCATCTGAATGATGGTCCATCTCGTGAGCCCCTCATCCTGGGTCTCAGCGAGATGGTCCTCCTCAGACCCCCCTCTGTCTCTACCTGGGCTTCAGCTAGTGGGACCTCCAGCAACCCCTTCCTCGCTGCTGGAGTGTCAGCAAGAGAGACCCCCTCGGAACCCATCTGCTGGGGCCTCAGTGAGAGAGATCCTCAGAGCCCAAGCCTCTCTGTTTGGGGACTCAGCCAGAGGGTCCCCCTCAAGACCCCGTCTTCTGGGGCCTCAGTTAGACCCCTGAGTCCCACACTCTCTCTGCTGGGGCCTCAGCGAGGGGGAACCCCGGCGACCCCCTTTGCTTGAGCCCCAGCTAGAGGGACACCCGGAGCCACCTAACCTCTCTGCTGGGGCCTAGGCGAGAAGGTACCTCGTGGGACCCCTCTCTGCTGGGGCCTCAGCGAGATGGACCCCCGGAGCCCCCTTCCCTCTCTGTTGATCCCTCAGCAGGAGGGTCCCACTCGGGACCCCCTCTGCTGGAGCCTCAGCGAGAGTGTCCCCCTCGGACCCTTCCTATCTCAATGCTGTGGCCTCAGTGAGAGGATTCCACTCAGGACCCTCTCTGCTGCGGCCTCAGCGAGAGGGTCCCCCCAGACCCCCATCTCCCTCTCTGCCTGGGCCTCATCGAGAGAGATCATCAGAGCCCGCCCCTCTCTCTGTTGGGGACTCAGCCAGAGGGTCCGCTCAGGACCCCGTCTTCTGGGGCCTCAGTGAGAGGAACCCATGAGTCCCACTACCTCTCTGCTGGGTCCTCTGCGAGAGGGTGCCCCTGGGCACCACCTCTCCTGGGGCCTCAGCGAGAGAGGGACCACCTAGGGCCCCTCTCTGCTGGGGCATCAGCAAGAGGTTTCCCCTCCGACCAACCTCCCTCTCTGCTGGGGCCTCAGCGAGAGGGTCCCTCTTGGGACCCCCTCTGCTCTTGCCTCAGTGAGAGTCCCCCTCAGACCTCCCCTCTCTCTGTGCTGTGTCCTCAGTGAGAGGGTCCCACTCAGGAACCCCTCTGCTGGGTCCTCAGCCTGAGGGTCCCCCTCCGAATCCCTCTCCATCTCTGCTGGGGCCTCTGTGAGAGGTTCCCCCTGAGGCACGTATATTAGGCCTTTATATGTTATGTAAGTATGTTAGTATTTGTGAAGCACCCCTCTCTTTATCTTGTCTTTCTGCTATGAGCACCAGGTTCTGACATTTCCTGCCAGTTTATTTTAACCAGACTATCAGACTGTCTGGTGTGTGACCCCAGCTGTTGGGGGTCTGGTCCTCCCTTTATAAATAGCATAATCTCTGCCCGTGCTTTTGCTTATCATTCCCCTGTTATTACCACAGGGAAAATACCCACCTTCTCTACGTGGCAGCTTTGTGGGGTTTGGACATGACTGGCAAGCACCCCGTTTTCCCTTCTTTAGGAATGCAATGATTCCTGTGGAATCTATTAGTTCCATCATTCCTCTGAACTTGAGGACTCGCTCACGTGGGTGAACCTCAGCTCCTTGAATTTGAAGCTTGTGTCTGCCTGTGTTATCCCCATGTTTCTCTCTCACATACAGAAAA
Source organism: Ochotona princeps (assembly GCF_030435755.1). NCBI lineage: Eukaryota > Metazoa > Chordata > Mammalia > Lagomorpha > Ochotonidae > Ochotona > Ochotona princeps. The sequence continues at coordinate 144,848,549 of NC_080833.1, forward strand.
CGCCTCTGAAGTAAATGACACCACGTTCCAGTGCACCCTGACAGCGTGCTGGAATGGCAATTGCAATTCCGCTATTCTTCAGCCCCTGCCCTGAATCCTGCCTGTCTGTTGGGACTGACGGAGAGGCCTCTGTTGGCCTGATAAAGAATAAAAGACACTGGCATAATGGCGACCACCATAGTCAGTACATCAGCAGCCGCCACCACCAGTTACCTTGGTGACAATGAACAAGGTTGCGGTACAGACTGCCAGAGTTATGGAACAATAGGACTTTACTGATGCACATGAGCAGGTGGGCACCCTTGTGTTGTAACTGCTGGTTGATCTGTTGGCAGAGGAACAGCAGAGGCTGTGAGATTGGGTCTAGGCCTCTTGTACCCCATCATATGCCTTTTTGTGTGCAACACCTATGCAAGTGCAAAATGCTTCCAAGCCCGGGAACTGCTGTCTGCTCGTTGCTACCGAGCTAAAGATACTCCTATGGTCAGGGCCTCTTGTTCCCCATCATATGCTTTATGTATGTTTCACCTGTGTAGTGCTATGTTTTCCCAAGCCCGGGAACTGCTGTCTGCTCATTGCTACCGAGCTAAAGATACTCCTATGGTCAGGGCCTCTTGTTCCCCATCATATGCTTTATATATGTTTCACCTGTGTACTGCTATGTTTTCCCAAGCCCGGGAACTGCTGTCTGCTCATTGCTAACAAGCTAAAAACACTCCTAGCCATGGATTAGGGTTACCTGACTCCCTGAGTATGGTTTGTGCATCTGCAGCAGGCAATGCTTGAATTGCAGCCAGTGACAGGTAAGATGGACCAGGCACTGAACAACCTAAGACAGGTGCTCTGTCATGTTACAGAGATTCCCGATGAAGGGTAAAGCTGATAACCTGAGAGTCTACAACTTAAGACAGGCACATTCAAGTCAGCTTTAAAACAAAAAATGCAGTCCTGTTGTGGGCTAAGGAGATGATTAGCACTCGTTTAGCTGAGCACTAGAGGAACGGGTTTGGGGCTAAAAGTACCTGGTCTAATTGGGCTCAGCTGCATACAATGTTCTGTAGATGAGGGTGTGGGGGAAAGAGCAAAATGGGGAGACTTCAGAGACTTCCACCATCTCTGTTCTCCATGTCGGAGACACATGCACAGACCTTCGCCATGTCCACGAACTGGTTCTGCTAGAGGAAACACATTTTCCCTTCTTCAGGGCATCATAGGAAATATTTGTGAGATGAGGCATCTCGGTCGTGTGTATTGGAGGCAGGAATTTGGCACCAAAGCCTCCTACCACCAGCCACTGCCCTCTTGTTCATCAAGGAATGCTTCACCCTCCTCCAGGGGCATCCTGGAATCAAGACTCCTTCTGCTGTGGACCACTTGTGGACCATCAGCTGCCACTGATGTGCCACCTGAACCAAGAAACCCCAACAGCTGACGTGTATTCTCCACAGAGGCTTTCTCACCAGGAGAGGTAGAGTAGCAGCATGCCTGGATGCCTTGTTGGTGCCCGCTGCTCTCTCAGCACGGAACAGCCAAAGTTGTGCCAGCAAGGGGGACAGGTACTTTCAGTGGCCTGTTGAAGGAGGTGCTGAAGAAACTGGTAAGGGATGGTGTCGGGTGGTGCGGGTTTTGGTGGTTGGGGAGGGGTCCTAAGGTGTCAAGCCTCAAGCCTGCGAGGCTTGTGTGCAGTACAGCTGTATGGGTGCTGCTTCAAGACCTGACAACATCCTCTGCAGTCCAGCTCCCTGCCGATGGTGCTGGGAGAGCAACAGAGGATGGCGCAGGGGCTTGTACCCCTGTGGCCCTGTGCCCCTGTGGGACATGTGGAGGGAGCTCCTGGTTCCCAGGCTTGACCTGGCCCAGCCACATCTAGCTCTGGTGGTGGTCCCTGGGGAAGAGAGGCAGCAGATGCAAGAAAGATTGCTCTCTCTCTCCCTCTCTGTTCCTGTGTGCTCCAAGCAAACAGGACAGATTCAGGCAGGCAGGCAAGAAGGCAGGAAGAGAGAGATTGCTATTGGCCTCCTGGCAGGGAGTGTGCTGTGTGCTGTGTGCTGTGCTGTGACTGAAGACTGCTTTTGTCTGCCAATGCATACCCCAAGAGTGTGCGTAGGGCTTCTGTCCTGAGACTCCTGTGAAACCTCTCCAAAGTGTGTTCTTGAGAGTGAATGTCTCTCAGGGCGGGTTTGTTTCTCTTGTGCAGGAGAGTCTGGAGGAGCGTCCTGCAGTGAGTCCTGCTGTCCATGAGAGGGCGCATAAGCTGCCCTTTCTCCTCCTGGTTGGGCTCATTCCTTTTGAACACTAGACAGCCAAGCCCCAGCCATCCTAGTGTCAGGTGGGGGTCCTGGAGAGTGTTCCTGGATACTTGTCCCTTGAAGATTGGGGTAAGGCTGAAAAGCCTGCAAATGAAGGTCCAGGAGGGGGTTGAGGATGATTGTGGTCTTGCATCATCCCGGACCTCTGTGCTAGGAAGTGGCTGTGTGCCTTCACCATTAAGATACCACATAGGACATGGGGAGAGCGCTGGGAGCTGGACTTCCACATTAGGGCACCCAGAGGCCCTGTGGTAGATGGAGTCCCATGTCAGCGTGCCCACAGTCCCTATGGGAGCTGGAGACTCACATTAGCGTGCTCATGGGCCTCTGAGAACAGGAGACCCATGTCAGTGTGCACATGGGCCCTCTGGGATACTGAGTCCTAGTTCAGCGTGCCCATGTGTCCTGTTGGGAATTGGGGTCTCATGTCACTGTGCCCATGGGTCTTGTAGGAGCTTGATACAAACGTCAGTGTGCCCACAGGCACTCTGGGAGTTGGAGTCCCACGTCAGTGTGCAGAAGGACCCTCTGGTACCTGGAGTTACTCACTGACTGGCTAGCATTGATCTTTCGCAGATGAGCTCACCGGAAACCTTGCCACTACCCCCTTTCATCACAAACACCCTTGGGGACAGGGCCTGGGCTTTCTTTAGCAAGTGCAACTGCTCCCCGATGGGCTGCAGAGAGGCCTTCATGTATTATTGCATGTGTGGGGTGGCAGTTAGGGTGATACAGCACTCGGCCTTCCTCTGCCTAGCTGGGTGGTGTCTGGGCTTGTGGGATTCTAAGGATGGAACAGTGGAAGGACAAGTAAGCACCAAAGGACACCAGTCATCTGGAATAGGAAGTCCCAGGCCTTAGCTTCTGCGAGAGCACCCTGGAACATGCAGTTCCACTTTCCAGCAGGTAGGACGGTGGCCTGGGAGCAACCAAGGCCTGCACAAAATAGGCCCTCCCATGCCATGGGCAGGCATAGGCTCACCAGGACCATTTTGCCTTCTTCGGTGCTGTCTAGGAAACACTTGGGGGAGGGGGGTCAGGCATCGCCATCGTGTGCATTGGAGGCAGGAATTTGGCCCCACAACCCCCTACCAAATGCCATTGGACTTTCATTCACCAGGAAATGCTTCACCATACTCCAGGGGCATCCTGGATTTAAGACTCTTTCTCTTGCAGGCCACCTGGGGACCATCAGCTGCCACTAATGTGCCACCTGCCACAAGACACCTCAACAGCTGACGTGTACTCTCCACAGAGGTCCATCTCATTAGACAGGTAGAGTAGCAGCATGCCTGGATGCCCTGTTGGTGCCCTCTGCTCTCTCATCGCACAACAGCAAAATTTATGCAAGACTGGAGGACAAGTACATTCACGGGCCTGGTGAAGGAGCTGTGGAAGAATGCTGCTAGGGGTGGAATCGGTGGAGCGGGTTGGGGTGGTGCTGCGTGGTGTCCGAGGGCCTCAAGCCTCAGCCTGCCAGGCAGATGGCCTGTATGGGTGCTGCTTTAAGTCCTGACTGCTTCCCCTGCATTCTAGCTCCCTGCTGATGCTTCTGGGAGAGCAGTGGAGAATGGCGCAGGGGCTTGTGCCCCTGTGTGCTGTGCCCCTGTCTGACATGTGGAGGAAGCTCCTGGTTCCCAGGCTTGTCCTGGCCCAGCCACATCTGGCTCTGGTGGTGGTCCTTGGGAAGTGAGCCAGCAGATGCAAGAAAGATTGCTCTCTCTCCCTCTCTGTTCCTTTGTGCTTCAAACAAAACAGGACAGATTCAGACAGGCATGCAGAAGGGAAGGAAGCGAAAGAAAGCTGCTGTCCTGGGTGGTAGGGAGTGTGCTGTGGCTCTAGACTGCTTTTGTCTGCCAATGCAGACACCAAGGCTGTGAGTAAGGCTTCTGTCCTGGGACTTCTGTGCAACCTCTGCAAAGAATGTCCTTGAGAGTGAATTTCTCTTAGCCTGGGATTGTTTCCCTTGTTTGTGCAGGAGAGCCTGGAGGAGCGTCCTGCAGTGAGTCCTGCTGGCCATGAGAGGGCGCATAAGCTGCCCTTTCTACTCCTGGTTGGCTGAGGCATTTTGAGCGCTAGAAGGTCCAACCCCAGCCATCCTAGTATCAGGTGGGAATCCTGGACAGAATTCCTTTATATGTGTCCCTTGAAGATTGGGCTCCAAGGCCGAACAACCCGCATATGAAGGATCAGGAGGGGGTGGAGGACGCTTGTGGCCTTGCATCAGGCCAGGCCTCTGTGCTAGGAAGTGGCTGTCTGTCTTCACCAGCAAGGTACAACCTAGAACACAAGGAGAACTAGAAGCTGGAATTTCACATCACAGACCCCAGGGGCCCTGAGGGATGTGGAGTCCCAGTCAGTAAGCCCACGAGCCCTATGGGAGCTGGAATCCCATGTGAGTGTGCACACGGACCCTCTGGGAGCTGGAGCCCCACATCAGTGTTCCCATGGGCCCCATGAGACCTCGGGTCCCATGTCTGTGTACCCACGAGCCCTCTTGGACCTCGATCCTAATTCAGCATTCCCCAATCCCAGTGGAATCTGGGGTCCCACGTCAGAGTGCCCATCGACCCTCTGAGACTGGAATTACACACCAGCTGACTAGCACTGATGGTTCTCAGATGAGGTACCCAGAAAACTTTCCGGAATCCGGAAGCAGAGGAACCTCCTCCCTGCTGGGGTTCAACAGCAGAGGATCATTCTCCCTGCTGGGGACCAGCAACAGAGGACCATCCTCCCTGCTTGGGTGCGGCAGCAGAGGACCCTAATCCCTGCAGGGTCCAGCAACAGAGGACCCTCATCCCTGCTGCTGGACACCAGCAGAGAGGAAGCATCAGAGGTCCTTCCTCTCTGCTGTGGTCCAGCACCAAAGGACCATTCTCTCTGCTGGACCGCAGCAGAGAGGAAGCCACAAAGGACCCTCCTCTCTGCTGCTGGGGTCCAGCAGCCACAGAGGACCCTCCTCTGCAGCTGGTGTCCGGAACCACAGGAACTACTCTGCTTCTGGGGTCCGGTAGAAGAAGACCCTCCTTGCTGCTGGGTTCTGGCACCAGAGTACCCTCCTCTGTTGGTGGGGTCCGTCAGCAGAGGATCATCCTATGCTGCTTCGTTACGAAACAGAAGGACCCTCCTCTGCTGTTGGAGTCTGGCAACAATGGAGCCTCCTCAGCTGCTTTGGTCCATCAGCAGAGGACCCTTTTTTCTGCTGGGGTCTAGCACGACAGGGCACTCGTCTCTGGTAGTTTCCAGCAGAGAGGAAGCAATAGAGGACCCTCCCCTCTGCAGGAGTCTGGCAGCAGAGGACCCTCCTCTCCTTCTGGATTTCAGCAGCAGAGGACTTTCGTCTGCTGATGGACCCCAGCAGAGAGGAAGCAGCAGAGGACCCTCCTCTCCTGCTGGACACCAAAGAGAGGAAGCAGAGGAACCTCCTGTTCTGCTGGGGTCTGGCAGCAGAGGACACTCCTCTCTGCTGTGGTCCGGAAGCAGAGGACTCTCCAAGCTGTTGTTGTTTGGCAGAGAGGAACTTCCACAGTGCTGGGGTGGAGCAGAGTGGAAGTAGCATAGATACCTCCTCCATGCTGTGGTCCAGCCGCAGAGGACCCTCCTCTGCAGCTGGACCTCAGCAGAGAGGAAGATGCAGAGTATCCTTGTCTCCTGCTGGACCCCAAAGAGAGGATGAAGCAGAGAACCCTGCTCTCTCCTGTGGTCCGGCAGCAGAGCACACTCCTCCCTGCTGGGATCCGACATCAGAGGACCCTCCTCTCAACTGGGTTCCAGCAGCAGAGGACCCTCCTCCATGCTGGGGTCTGGAAGCAGATGACACGCCTCTGCTGCTGGAATCTGGCACCAGAGGATCGTCCTCTACTGCTGAGGTCCAGCAGCAGAGGATTCTCCTCCCTGCTGGGGTATAACAGCCGGGGAACCTCCTGCCTTCCGGGTCCAACAGCAGACGACCCTCCTCTTCTGCGCGACCCCTCTAAAGATGTGCTTCCCTGCTACTAGACTACAGCAGAGAAGAAGTTGCAGAGGTCCCTCCCCTCATGCTGCACCCCAGGGAGAGGACGCAGGAGAATACACTCCTCTTCCCCTGGGGTCCGGCACCAGTGGACTCTCTGCTGTACCCCAGCAGAGGGAAAGCTGCAGAGGACCCTCCTCTCCTGCTTGGCATCAAAGACAGGACACTCCTAGTCTGCTGGGTTCCGGCAGCAGAGGACCTTCCTCAGTGTTAGTGCAGGGAGCATATGAGCCTCCTCTCCTACTGGGGTCCAGCACCAGAGGACACTCTTCCATGATGGACTTGGGTCCAGCAGCAGGGTCCCTCCTGTCTGCTGGAGTCCAGCAGCAAATGACCCTCCTATATACTGAGGTACGGTAGCAGAGGACCCTACTCTCTGCTGCTGTTTGGCACCAGAGCACTCTATTCTTTGCTGAGGTCTGGGAGCAAAGCACCCTCCTCTCTGCTGGTGTCTGGCAGCAGAGGACGCTCTTCTCTGCTTGGGTCTGGCATCAGAGTACCCTCGTCTCTGATGCGGTCCTACAGCAGAGAACCCACCTCCCTGCTGGGCTCCAGCAGTAGAGGATCCTCCTCTGCTGCTGGAGTCCGGCGGCAGATAACCCTCATCCCTCCTGTGTAACGGCAGCAGAGGACTCTCATTTCTGCTGGGGTCCTACAGCAGAAAGCTGGAGCATCAGATGAACCTCTTCTCTGTTGGGGTCTGGCATAGGAGGACCCTCCTCTCTGCTGGGGTTCAGCACCAGAGGAATCTCCTCTCTGTGGGGGTCAAGCAGCTGAGTACCCTCCTCTCTGCTCTACCCCAGCAGAGAGGCAGCAGTGGTGGACTCTTTTTCCTGCTGGGGCCTGGCACCAGAGGACCCTCCTCTGCTGAGGTCCAGTACCAGAGGACCCTCATCTCTGCTGTGTTCCGGGAGCACTGGACCCTCCTCTCTGCAGGGATCTAGCACAAGAGGAAGGACCAGATGACCCTCCTCCTCCTGGCGTCAGGCAGCAGAGGCGCCTTCTCTCCTGCTGCAACACAGCAGCAGAGGAGCCTCCTCTCTGATGGATTGGGGACCAGCAGCAGAGGACCCTCCTCTCTGCTTAGGTCCGGAGGCAAAAGACCCTCCTCTCCTGCTGGCATCAGGCAGCAGAGGACCCTACTCTCCTGCTGGAACCCAGTAGCAGAGGACCCTCCTCTCTGATGGACTGGGGTCCAGCAGCAGAGGACCCTCCTCTCTGCTGCACATCAGCAGAAAGGAAGCCGCAGAGGACCCTCCTCTCTGCTAATGTCCAGCAGGAGTGGACCCTCTTCTGCTTCTGGGGTCCGGCAGCAGAGGACCCTCCTCTGCTGCTGTGGTCCACGAGCAGAGTTCCATCCTCTGCTGCTGTAGTCCAGAAGAAGTGGGCCCTGCTCTGCTGCTGGGGTCCAGCAGCAGAGGACACTATTCTGCTGCTGGTGACCGGCACCAGAGGACCATTCTCTGTTGCTAGTGTCTGGCCAAAGAAGACTACTCTGTTGCTGGAGTCCAGCATCAGAGGACCATCCTCTGCTGCTGGGGTCCAGAAGAAGTGGACCCTCCTCTGCTGGACCCCAGCAGAGAGAAAGCAGCAGAGGACCCTCCTATTTGCTTGGGTTGAGTAATGGAGGACCCTCCTCTCTGCTGGGGTCCAGCACCAGAGGATCCTCCTCTGTGCTCTACCCCAGCTCAGAGGAAGCAGCAGAGGACCCTCCTCTCTGCTGGGGTCCGGCACCAGAAGACCCTCCTCTCTGCTGTGGTCCAGCACCATAATACCCTCCTCTCTGCTGAAGTCCAGCATCAGAGGACACTGCTTTCTGCTGGGATCCTGCAGCAGAGGAACCTAAGTGCTGGAATCCGGCAGCCAAGGACTCTCCTTATTGCTGGAATACGGCACCCGAGGACCGACCTCCGCTGCAGGAGTCCGGCAGCAGAGGACACACCTCTGCTGTAGTCCGGCAGCAGAAGCCCCTGTACTCTGTTGGGTTCCATGAGCAGAGGACCCTCCTGTGCTGCTGGGGTCCAGCAGTAGTGGACCCTACTCTCTGCTGGGGTCCTGCAGCAGACGAACCCCCTGTCTTCTGGATTCCAGCAGAGAGGAAGTAGAAGAGGACTCTCATCTCTGCTGGGTTTAAACAGAAGAGGAGCTTTCTCTCCTGCTGGCGTCAGCTAGCACAGGACCCTTCTCTCCTAATGGAACCCAGTAGCAAGAGGACCCTCCTCTCTAATGGACTGGGGCCCAACAGCAGAGGACCATCCTGTCATCTTGGGTCCAGCAGCAGATTACCCTCCTCTCTGCAGATGTCCGACAGCAGAGCACCCTGTCCTATGGGGTCTGGCAGTAACTGATCCTCCTCTCTGCTGGGGTACATTCGCAGAGGACCCTCCTTTCTGCTGTGGTCCGGCACCAGAGGACCATCCGCTTCTGCTGGGGTCAGGGACCAGAGGACACACCTCTCTGCTAGGGTCTGGAAGCAGAGGACCCTCCACTCTGTTGGACCCCAGCAGAGAGGTAGCAGCAAAGGACCCGCCTCTGCTGGGTTCCGGCAGCAGAGGACCCTCCTCTGTACTGGGGTCCAGCACCAGAGGACCCTCATCTCTGTTGGACCCCTGCAGAGAGGAAGCAGCAGAGGACCCTCCTTTCCTACTGGACTACTGCATCAGGGGACCCAACTCTGCTGCTGGACAACAGCAGAGAGGAAGTTGAAGGGGACTCTAATCCCCAACTGGACCCTGGTGAGGAGGCAGCAGGTGACCCTCTTCTTCTACTGGCCTTCAGCAGCAGAGGACCCTCCTCCCTGCTGGTGTCCAGCAACAGAAAACCCCCCTTTGTTGCTGGGGTACAGCACCGGAGGATTCCCCTATGCTTCTGGGGTCCTGCAGCAGAGGAACCACTTGTGCTGCTGTGGTCCGGTACCCGAGGACTCTCCTCTCCTGCTGGGGTCCACCAGCAGAGGACCCTCCACTCTGCTGGGGTCCAGCACAAGAGTACCGCCTTCTGCTGCTGGACCCCAGCTGTTAGGAACTGCAAAAGATCATACTCTGCTGCTGGACCACAGCAGAGGGGAAGTTACAGAGGACCCTCATTCCCTACTGGACCCCAAAGAGAGGACACAGCAGAGGACCCTACTCTTCTACTGGCGTCCTGCAGCAGAGGACTCTCCTCCCTGCTGTGTTTCGGCAGAAGAGGTCTCTCAACTACTCCTCGGGTCCGGCACCAATGGATCCTCCTTTGCTGTTGGGGTTCAGCAGCAGACAATCCTCTTCCCTGCCAGGATCTGGAAGAAAAGGACCCTCCTCCCTGCTGTGGTCTGGCAGCAGAGGAACCTCCTATGCTCTTGGAGTCCGGTACCAGAGGACCCACCTCTGCTGCTGTTTGCTGGTACCAGAGGATCACCCTCTGCTGCTGGGGTATGGCACTAGAAGACCCCCCTCTGCTGCTGGGGTCTGGCAGCAGAGGACCCTCCTTCTGCTGGGTTCTGGCAGCAGAGGACCCTACTCCATGCTGGGATCCACAGCAGAGGACACTCTTCCCTGCTGCGGTCCGGCATCAGAGGACCTTCCTCTGCTCTTGGTGTCAGGCACTAACTGACCCCACTCTGCTGCTGGGGTCCAGCAAAACAGAACCCTCTATGATCTTGGGTCCAGCACCAGAGGACACCCCCCTCTGCTGGGGTACACCACCAGAGGTGCCTCCTCTCTGCTGGGGTGAATCAGCAGAATACCCTCCTCTCTGTCTGGGCCCGGCAGTAGAGGACCCTACACTGCTGCTGTGTCCAACAGCAGAGGACCCTCTTCTTCTGCTGGACCCCAGCAGAGAGGAAGCAGCAGAGAACCACCCTCACTGCTGGTGTCTAGCATGAGAGGACCCATTTCTCTGCTGGGGTCCAGCAAAAAGGAAGCAGAAGAGAACCCTCCTCTCTGATGGGGTACAGCAGTAGAGTACCCTCCTCTCTGCTGGGGTCCGGCACCATAGTATCCTCCTCTCTGCTGGGGTCTGGCAGCTGAGGACCCTCCTCTCTTCTGAGATCTGTCAGCAGAGGACCATCCTCTCTGCTGTAGTGCAGCACCAGAGGAGCCTCGTCTTCTGCTGTGATCCAGCAGCAGAGGTACTCCTCGCTGTTGGGGTCAAGAAGCGGAGGACCCTCCTCTCTGCTGAGTTCCAGCACCAGAGGACCTTCTTCTCTGCTAGGATTCCAGCACCAGATGACCATCCTCTGTTAGGGTCCAACATCCAAGGACCCTTCTCTATGCTGGCGTCCGGCAGTAGAGGACCCTCCTCTCTTTTTGGGTCTGCCAGCAGAGGTCACTCCTCCCTGCTGGGGTCCAGCAGCAGAGGACCTTCATCCATGCTGGAGAGCCTTGGATGAGCATCCCGCACTGAGTGCTGATGGCCACGAGAGGGCGCCCAAAGCCGCCATTCTTTCTTTTCTTTTTTTCATTTCTTTTCTTTTCCCTTTTTTTTTTTTTTACAAGTTTATTTATTTTATTCCAAAGTCAGATATTCAGAGAGGAGGAGAGACAGAGAGGAAGATCTTCCGTCCGATGATTCACTCCCCAAGTGAGACACAATGGCTGGTGCACGCCAATCCGAACCCAGTTCCTGGAGCCTCTTCTGGTTTTCCCATGTGGGTGCAAGTTTCCAAAGCTTTGGGCCGTCTCGACTGCTTTCCCAGGCTGCAGGGATCTGGATGGGAAGTGGAGCAGCCGGGATTAGAACTGGTGCCCCTATGGGATCCCGGCTCGTTCAAGGCGAGGACTTTACCTGCTAGGCTACGGCGCCGGGCACCAATCTATCCTTTCTACCCCTGGTGGGCTCAGGCCTTCTGAGCTCTAGACAGTCCAACCCGAGCCATCCTAGGGTGAGGTGTGGGTCACAGACAGTATTCTGGTACTCGTGTTGTTGAAAGATCAGGGCTCCAAAGCCGAACAGCCCACATACCAAAGCCCGGAAGGGAGGGGCGGAGGACGCTTGGGGCCTAGCATCAGTTCGGGCCTCTGTGATAGGAAGTGTCAGGGTGCCTTTAAGAGCAAGGCACTTGGAAAAAGATGGCCGACTGCAGAGAGCTGGTGTAGGGTGGAGTAGGGAACGAGGGGAGCCGATCCAGCAGAGAAACAGGCCAGGAGGCGCGAAACTGTAGGGAGAAGAGTGAGAAGGTCACTGGAGTTCACTAAAGCAAGAAGATCTACACAGCGTGAAGGAACAGCTGCAAAAAGTAGGAAAGAATATACAGCAAGCCGCGAGAAACCTTGTGAGTCACGATCCCAGGCAGGGGGAAGGCGGCAGAGGCTCAACCGCCCCAGGGAAAACAGAGGCGGCTGGAAGGATAGGCGCCCACACCGACAGGGGCACCAGCCCCCTGGAAGGCAGGAGCCCCCAGAGGAGGCTACTGGACTGATCATTGGGTGCATTATCCCTGCAGAAGTGGAGGAAAAGCAGGGGAGATTTCCCAGAGGCTTGCCTACCCGCTGCTCAGCGGCTCTGGGAGAGTGCAGAGGGAACAGGAGCGGCACTGTGGGACTGGGGCTCAGAGATCCCCATATCGGCTCCGAGCTGTGGACTGGCTGCGGGAGAGTCAGTGGATCCTGTTGCTGGACTCGCCCTGAGCCCCAGAGGCTGGGCAACGCTCGACAGGGCCTCACGTCCTGGGCAGAGGAGCAGACTAGTGGGGGCACGTCTCACCTCAAGGGCTCTGTGCCTCTCAGAGATCCGCTTCCATCCTTGAGAGAGTGCAGCTGAGGAAGTGGCTTCTTCAGGGCGGAGTCCCCAGCTGGGCTCAGCTAGAGAGGCCAGACCAGAGCGGGCTCAGCTGAACTGGCCCGACAGGTTTTCCCAGCAGGAGCCCGCTCGGAAAGACCTGCCTGTGGTGTTGCAGCCCTCGGCGGAGCAGCGCTTCCGAGTTTGGCACTGAGGCCGCGGAGATTTCCAACCCAGCACAGGCCGGGGTTGGAGATTTTAGGCACCGAGCAGCAGGAGCCCTTGCTGTGCTAACCTCAAGCCCTGAAGGAGAGTCTCGGCTCAGCACTGAGGCAGAGACCCCCGCTGTATTAGCCTTGTGACCCAAAACCCAGGCGCGGCTCGGCAGAGTGAATCTGTAGGGCACTGCCTTTGAGAGGGAGCCACAGGGGAAGGGGCCTGGCACTAGGGCTGGCCCACAAAGCCTCCTGACCCAACTCGGGGCTGTGATCTACAGACCCTGAAAGCAGCTGGTGACTCAGGCAGTAAGCCCTGCTGGGCTCAGCCGGAGACCCCAAACCAGAGCCGGCTCAGCTGAATCACCGCTAAAATCTCAAAACAACAAGAAGTAAAAACACAATGAGGAGAAGTATCAGAAAAAGCAATGACCCAGAGGAAAGATCAAGCACTCCCTCCCAATACAACCAAAAACTAATCCCAATATCTGAGATGCAAGATGAAGACATAGAGGAACTATCAGATAAGGACTTTAAGAAGCTAATGACGAAATTCGTCAGAGAGAGTGAAAAGCGCTGGGAAGAGTCTAAGGCATTCGAAAACTATATCACTGCAGAAATAAATCAAGTCAAAAAGGGAATCCTCGATATAGAGCACAAAATTGAAAGCCTAACCAACAGAATGAACACAGCAGAGGACAGAATATCAGAATTGGAAGACAATCAGAATGAAAGGCAGCAGCTCATCAAACAGTTGGAGACAAATCTAGAGAAAGCCAATAGGTCCATACAGGAAATGAAAGACAACCTCAAAAAATCAAATATTAGAATAATAGGCCTTCCCGAAGGAGTGGAAAAGGAGACAGGCTTGCAACGAGTGCTCAATGAGATAATACAGGAGAACTTCCAGAATACTGGAAATATAAATCTAGCACAAATCCAGGAAGGACAAAGAACCCCCAGTAGATACGACCCAAACAAATCGTCTCCCAGACATGTGGTCCTCAAGCTACCTTCAAGTGAATACAAGGAAACCATTCTAAGACAAGTAAGAAAAAAGGATAAGATTACTTTCAGGGGAAGGGAAATCAGGATCACAGCCGACCTATCAGAAGAAACGCTCCAAGCAAGGAGAGAATGGGGTAAAACCTATCAAATCCTGAAACAAAACAACTGCCAACCAAGAATAATGTACCCAGCAAAGCTCTCATTTATATTTGAGAATGAAATCAAATACTTCAACAGTAAAGAGAAACTCGAAGAATACATCAACACGAAACCAGCTCTGGAAAATCTCCTCAGGAAGGTGCTAAACCCAGAAAGAAAAAATACAAACCAACATCAAAGATGGCAAATGGGAAGACCTCCCCACTAAAATCCATACAAGAAAAGTCAACCAATCAAAAACTCTAATAGTCGCAAATACACACTTGCACACTTACACTCATGGCGGCCCAAAACCAATTGCTCTCAATATTATCTCTAAACACAAATGGCTTAAACTCACCAATCAAAAGGCATAGATTAACGGAATGGATCATCAAACAGCACCCAACTATATGTTGCCTACAAGAGACACATCTAACCAGAAAATCCTGTAAGAAATTTAAAGTGAAGAGATGGAAAAAGACATTTCATGCAGAGAGGAAGATGCAAAGTATCCTTGTCTCCTGCTGAACCCCAAAGAGAGGATGAAGCAGAGAACCCTGCTCTGCTGGGGTCCGGCAGCAGAGCAATCCTCCCTGCTGGGGTCAGGCAGCAGAGGACCCTCTTCCCTGCTGGGATCCGACAGCAGAGGACCCTCCTCTCAACTGGGTTCCGGCAACAGAGGATCATCCTCCATGCTGGGGTCTGGAAGCAGAGGACACTCCTCTGCTCTTGGGATCTGGCACCAGAGGATCCTCCTCTGCTGCTGAGGGGGGCAGCAGAGGATTTTCCTCCCTGCTGGGGTATAACAGCAGGGGAACCTCCTGCCTTCCGGGGTCCAACAGCACACCATCCTCCTCTTCTGCGGGACCCCTGCAATGAGGTGCTTCCCTTCTACTGGACCACAGCAGAGAAGAAGTTGCAGAGGACCCTCCCCTCATGCTGCACCCCAGGGAGAGGACGCAGGAGAATACACTCCTCTTCTGCTGGGGTCCGGCACCAGTGGACTCTCCTCTCTGCTGTACCCCAGCAGAGAGGAAGCTGCAGAGGACACTCCTCTCCGGGTGGGCATCAAACCGAGGAAGCAGTAGAGGACACTCCTGTTCTGCTGGGGTCTGGCAGCAGAGGTCCCTCCTCAGTGTTAGTGCCAGGGAGCATAGGAGCCTCCTCTCCTAATGGGGTCCAGCACCAGAGGACACTCTTCCCTGATGGACTTGGGTCTAGCAGCAGGGTCCCTCCTGTCTGCGGGAGTCTGGCAGCAAATGACCCTATTCTTTGCTGGGATACAGCAGCAGAGGACCCTACTCTCTGCTGATGTTTGGCACCAGAGCACCCTCTTCTTTGCTGAGGTCTGGGAGCAAAGGACCCTCCTTTCTGCTGGGGTCCGGTAGTGGTGGACCCTCCTCTCTTCTGTGGTCCTGCACCAGAGGATCCTCTTCCGCTCCTGGGGTTCCACATCAGAGGACCCACCTCCCTGCTGCTGGGGTCCAGGCCCAGAGGACACTCCTCTGCTGCTGGGGTCTGGCACCAGAGGACCTTCCTCTCTGCTGGGATCCAGTACCTGAGGACCCCCCTCATCTGCTGGCATCCGGTACTGTAGGAACCCCCTCTGCTACTGGGGTCCGGCAGCGTAGGACTTCCCCCTGCTGCTGGTATCCGTCAGCAGAAGACTAGCTTCTGCTGCTGTGGTCTGGCAGCAGAGGACCTTTCTCCATTCTGAGGTCCTGCACCCAAAGACCCTACTAGGTTGCTCGGGTTGGGCACCAGTTGACCCAACTCTGCTGCTGGGGTCCGGCCACAAAGTTCCTTCCTGCTTGCTATGGTACTGCAGCAGAGGACCCTCCTCCCTGCTCGGGTACCGCAGAACAGGACCATCCTCTGCTGCTGGGGTCCGACACCAGAGGACACCTCTCTCTGTTGAGGTCCGAAACCAGAGTACCCTAGTCTCTGCTGGGGTCGAGCAGCAGGGACCCTCCTTACTCCTGGGGTCCAGCAGCAGAGGACGCTGCTCTGCTGCTGGGTTCATACAGCAGAGGACCCTCCTGCCATCTGGGGTCCAACAGCCGATGACCCTCGTTTGCTTCTATTCCGGCATCAGAGGAACCTCCTCTGCTGCTCGGGTCCGGCATCAGAAGACTCCTCTCTGCTGGGGTCCGGCAGCAGAGGCCCCTCCTCCCGGCTGGGTTCAGGCAGCAGAGGACCATCCTCTCTGCTGCAGACTAGTACGAAAGTCCCTCCTCCCAGCTGTGGTCCTGCAGCAGAGGACCCTCCACTGCTGTTGTGTCCGGTAGCACAGCACCCTCCTCTGCTTAGGAACCCCAGCAGAAAGGAAGCAGCCAAGGACCCTACTCTTTGCTTTGGTCCAGCAGCAAAGGACCCTCCTCTCTGCTGTGGCACAGCAGAGAGAAAGCAGAAGTGGAACCTTTACTCAGCTGGGGTCCCGCAGCAGAGGACCTTCCTCTTTTGCTGTGTTCCAGCAGCAGAGGATCCTCCTCTACTGCTGGACCCCAGCTTCCGAGGATCATCCTCTGCTGCTGGACCACAGCAGAGAGTAAGTTACAGAGGACACTCGTCTCCTGCTGGACCCCTAAGAGAGGACAAAGAGGAGGACCCTTCTCTCTGCTGGGTTCCGGCAGTAGAGGAAACTCCTCTGCTGTGGTCTGGCAGCATAGGACCTTCCTCTGCTAAGGGGTGTGGCAGCAGAGAACACCCCAATTCTGCTGGGGTCCGGCACCAGAAGACCCTCCTAAGCAGCTGGGGTCCGGTAGCAGAGGTCCTCCTCTGTTGAATCCCAGCAGGGAGGAAGCAGTAGAGGACACTCCTCTCTGTTGGGTCCGTCAGCAGAGGACCCCCCTCTGCTACTGGGGTTTGGCAGCAGAGGACCCTGCACCCCTGCAGCAGAGGACCCTCCTCCCTGCTGGACCCCAAAGAGAGGACGCAGCAGAGGACATTCCTCTTCTACTGGTGTCCAGAAGCTGAGTACTCACCTCTCTCTGCCGGCTCCAGCAGCAGAGGATCCTCTCTGCAGTGGTCCAGTACCAGAGGAATATCCTCTGTGCTGTTGTTTGGCAGCAGAGAACCTCCCCTCTCTTGTGGTCAGGCAGCAGACGACCCTCCTCTCTCCTGGGGTCCAGTACATGAGGACCCGCCTATTCATTGGATCCCAGCAGAGAGGAAGCAGCAGAGGACCCTCCTCTTCTACTTGCGTCCGGCAGCAGAGGACCACCTTCTTCTGCAAAGTTCTGGCATCAGAGGACGATCCTGTTTGCTGGGGTCCGGAAGCCTAGGACACTCCTTTCTGCTGTGGTCCGGCAGCAGAGGAACGTCCCCTGCTCGTGGGGTCCAGTACCAGAGGACTGCCGTCTGCTTCTGGGGTCCAGCAGCAGAGGACCCTCCTCTGCTGGACTCTGTCCTCTACTGCTGGACGACAGCAGAGGGGAAGTTGCAGAGGACCCTCGTTGCCTACTGGACCCCAAAGAGAGGACACTGCAGAGGACCCTACTCTTCTACTGGGGTCCAGCACCAGAGGACCCTCCTCTGCTGCTGGACCACAGCACAGAGGAAGTTGAAGAGGACCCTCATCCCCGACTGGGCCCCAAAGAGAGGAAACAGCAGGTGACCCTGTTCTAATGGTGTTCGGCAGAGGAAGACCCTCCTCTGCTGCTAGCGTCCGGCAACATAAGACCCCCCTCTATTGCTGGGGTCCAGCACCAGAGAACTCCCCTATGCTCCTGGTGTCCTACAGCAGAGAACCCTCCTTCTGCTGGATTCCTGCAGCAGAGGACCCCCCTCTGCTGCTGGAGTCCGGAAGCAGAGGTCCTCCCTCTGCTGCTGTTTCTGGCACTAGAGGACCCCTCACTGCTTCTGGGTTCTGGCACCAGAGGACACCCCCCTGCTGGGGACCGGCACCAGAGGAATCACTTGTGCTGCTGTGGTCGGGTACCCGAGGACTCTCTTCTCCTGCTGGGGTCGAGCAGCAGAGGATCCTCCACTCTGCTGGGGTCCAGCACCAGAGGACGGCCTTCTGCTGCTGGGGTGCGACAGCAGAGAACCCCCTCTGCTCTTGGGGTCGAACACCAAAGGACCCTCCTTCTGCTGTGTCTGGCAGCAGAGGACTCCCGTCTTCTGCTGGTGTCCGGGAGTGAAGGTCCTCCCTCTGTTGCTGTGGTCGGGCACCAGAGGACCCCCCTCAGCTGTTGGGTTCTGCCACCAGAGGACTCCCCTCTGTTTTTGGGGTCTGGCAGCAGAGGACCTTCCTTCTGCTGTGTTCTGGTAGCAGAGGACCCTCCTCCCTGCAGGGATATGGCAGCAGAGGACCCTCATCTGCTGCTCCGTGTGGTACCAGATGACCCCCCACTGCTGCTGGGGTCCAGCAGCAGAGGACCATTGTCCCTGCTGAAGTCCGGAATGAGAGAACCCTCCTCCCTGCTGTGGTCCGGCTGCAGAAGACCCTCCTCTGTTGGTGGGGTCCGGCACCAGAGGACCCCCTCTCTTGCTGGTGTCCGGCACCACATGACCCTGCTCTGCTGCTGCGGTCTGGCAGCAGAGGACCCTACTTCTGCTGGGTTCCGGCAGCAGAGGACCCTCCACTCTGCTGAGGTCCAGAACCAGAGGACCGCCTTCTGCTGCTGGGGTCCGGCAGCAGAGAACCCCCTCTGCTCTTGGGGTCCAACACCAAAGGACGTTTCTATGCTACTGGGTCTGGCAGCAAAGGACCCTCCTTCTGTTGGGTCGGGCAGCAGAGGACCCCGCTCTTCTGCTGGTTTCCGGGAGTGGAGGTCCTCCCTCCTCACTGCTGTGGTCCGGCACCAGAGGACCCCCTCAGCTGTTGGGGTCAGGCACCAGAGGACCCCCCTCTCTGCTGAGGTCCAGCCAAAGAGAACCCCCTCTGCTGCTTGGATTGGGCACCAGAGGACCCTCCTCTCTGCTGGGGTGGAGCAGCAGAATACCCTCCTCTCTGCTGGGGCCTGGCATTAGAAGACCCTCCACTGCTGCTGCGTCCGACAGCAGAGGACCCTACTCTTCTGCTGGAACCCAGCTTAGAGGAAGCAGCAGAGGACCATCCTCTCTGCTGGTGTCTAGCATGAGAGGACCCTTCTCTGCTGGGGTGCAGCAGAAAGGAAGCAGCAGAGGACGTTCCTCTCAGCTGGAGTCCTGAAGCAGAGGACCCTCCTCTTCTTTCCTGTTCCAGCAGCAGAGGACCCTCCTCTCCTGCTGTCAGATCTCAGCAGTAGAGCAGCGTCATCTCCTGTCTGACACAGCAGAGAGGAGGGTTCTCAGCTGCTGAACCCCAGGCTAGAGGAGTCTCCTCTGCTATGGGACCCCAGCAGAGAGGAAGTTGCAGAGGACACTCATCTCCTGCTGGATCCCAAAGAGAGGACAAAGCACAGGACCCTAATCTTCGGCTGGGATCCGACAGATGAGGACCCTGTTTCTGCTGGGTTCCTGCAGCAGAGGACCCTCCTCCCTCCTGGGGTCCATCAGCAGAGGACCCACTTCTGCTGCTCAGGTCCGGCACCAGAAGACCCTCCTCCCTGCTGGGTTCCGGAAGCAGAGGGCCCTCCTCCCAGGTGGGGTCTGGTGGCAGAGAACCACCCTCTCTGCATTGTACAGCAGCAGAGCATCCACCACTGCTGCTGTTGTCTGAAACCAGAGGACACCTTCTCTGCTGGGGTCTAGCACCAGAGGACCCTCCTCTGCTGCTGGCATCCAGCACCAGAAGATCCCCCTCTGCTGATGGGGTCCAGCACCAGAGGACCTCCGTATGCTCCTGGGGTCTGGCAGCAGAGAACACTCCTTCTGCTGGGTTCCTGCAGCAGAGAACTCCCCTCTGCTGCTAGGGTCCGGCACCAGAGGAACACCTTGTTCTGCTGTGGTGCAGTACCCAAGTACTCTCCTCTCCTACTGGGGTCCAGCGGCAGAGGACCCTCCACTCTGCTGGGGTCCAGCACCAGATAACCGCCTTCTGCTGCTGGGGTGCGGCAGCAGAGGACCCACCTCTGCTGCTGGACCCCAGTAGAGAGGTAGCAGCAAAGGACCCTCCTCTCCTGCTGGACCCCTGCAGCAGACGTCCCGCCTCTGCTGCTGGACCACAGCAGAGGGGAAGTTGCAGAGGAACCTTGTTTCCTACTGGACCCCAAAGAGAGGACACGCAGAGGATCCTACTCTTCTACTGGTGTCCTGCAGCAGAGGACCCTCCTCTTCTGCTGGGTTCCAGCAACAGAGGATCCTCCTCTCTGCTGTGGCCCGGCAGCAGAAGACCCTACTCTCTCCTGATGTCCGACAGCAGAGGAAGTCCTCTCTGCTGGATTCCGGCAGCAGAGAGCCCCTTATGCTGTTTGGGTCTGGCAGCAAAGAACCCCCCTCTGCTGCTGGGTTTCAGTACCTGAGGACCTCCTTGTCCTGCTGGGGTTTGGTAGCAAATGACACTCCTTATGCTGGGTTCTGGCAACAGACAACACCCATGTTCTGCTGGGGTCGAGCAGCAGAGTTCCTCCCTCTGCTGTTGGTGTCTGGAAGCACAGGACTCCCCTCTGATGCTAGGGTCCGGCACCAGAGGACTCCCTCTGCTGCTGGGTCTGGCACCAGAGGACCCTCCTTCTGCTGGGTTCCTGCAGCTGAGGACCCTCCTCCCTGCCTTGGTACGGCAGCAGAGTCCCTCCTCTCTGCTGGGGTCAGGCACAACAACACCCTATACTCTGCTGGGGTCCAGCAACAGAGAACCCTCCTCTGTTGCTGGGGTCCATCAACAGAGGACACCATTCTCTGCTGGGGTCCAGCACCAGAGGACCCTCCTCTCAGCTTGCTCGAGCAGCAGAGGACCATCATCTCTGCTAGGGCCTGGCACCAGAGGACAATCCTCTACTGCTCAGGTCAGACAGCAGAGGACACTCCTCCCTGCTGTGGTCTGGCAACAGAGGACCCTCCTCTGCTTTTAGGGTCTGGCACCAGAGGACCTCCCTCTCTGCTGGGGTCCAGCAACAGAGGATCTTTCTCTATGCTGGGGTGTTTCACCAGATGACACCCCTCTCTGCTGGGGTCCAGCACAGGACGACCCTCCTATGTGCTGGAGTCCCCCAGCAGAGCACCCTCCTCTCCTGGGGTCTAGCACGAGAGGACCCTCCTTCTCTTCTGGGGTCCTGCAGCGCAGGACTCTGCTCTCTGCTGGGGTCCGGCAGCAGAGTACCCTACTCTCTGCCGTGGTCCCACACCAGAGACCCCCCCCTCTGCTGCTGGGACTGGCAGCAGAGAACCATTCTCCCTGCTGGTTTACGGCAGAAGAGGGTGCTCTACTGCTGCTGGGGTCTGGTAGCAGAGGACCCTTCACTCTGTAGGACCCCAGCAGAGAGGCGAGTCCTCTGCTGCTTCCTCTCTGCTGGGGTCCGACAGCACCAGAGGACCCTCCACTGCTGCTGGGTTCTAGCATCAGAGTACTCCCCTCTGTAGCTTGGTTCCGGCACCAGAGTACCCACCTCTGCTGATGGTGCTGGCAGCAGAGGACCCTACTGCCTGCTGTTTTCCAGCACCAGAGCACCCTGCTCTGCTGCTGGGGTCTGGAAACAGAAGACCCTCCACTCTGTTGGACCCCAGCAGAGAGGTAGCAGCAAAGAAGCCACCACTTTGATGGTTTCTGGCAGCCGATGACCCTCCTCTCCACTGGGGTCCGGCAGCAGAGGACCATCGTCCCTGCTGAGGTCCAGAAGAATGAACCCTCCTCCCTGCTGAACCCTTGCAGAAGATAACCCTCCTATGCTGCACGACCTAAGCAGAGAAGAAGTTCTAAAGACCATCGTTTCCTCATGGACTTCAAAGAGAGGCCGCAGCAGAGGAACCTCCTCTTCTGTTGTGGTCGGGGTGCAGAGGACACTCTTCTTCTGCTGGGGTCCGGCAACAGAGGACCCTTCACTCTGCTGGGGTGCAGGAGCAGAGGAACCACTCACTGCTGGGGTCCGGAAGCAGTGGACCTCCTCTGCTGGACCCCAGCAGGGAGGAAGCAGCAGAGGACCCACCTCTCTGCCTGGGTTTGGCATCCTATGACGTTCCTCTCTGCTGGGTCTAGCACGTGAGGACCCTCGTCTGTGCTAGGGTCCAGCGAGTAAAATGCTGCAGAGGACCCT
Source organism: Ochotona princeps (assembly GCF_030435755.1). Classification (NCBI taxonomy): domain Eukaryota; kingdom Metazoa; phylum Chordata; class Mammalia; order Lagomorpha; family Ochotonidae; genus Ochotona; species Ochotona princeps. The sequence continues at coordinate 144,870,048 of NC_080833.1, forward strand.
TCTCTCTGCTGGAGTCCAGCAGCCAAGGACCCTCCTATCCTGCTGAACACCAAAGAGAGGAAGCAGGAGAGGACCTCTCTGCTGGGGTCAGGCTCCAGAAGACACTCCTTCCTGCTGCGGACAGGCAGCTGAGGACCCTGGTCTCTGCTGGGGTACAGCAGAAGAAGACCCCCCTCTGCTTCAGGTGTTCAGCATCAGAGTACCCTCCCCTCTGCTGGGGTGCGGCTGCAGAGGACCCTGTTCTCTGCTGTGTTCCTGCAGCAAAGGACCCTCCTCTGCTGCTGGGGTCCAACAGTAGTGGAATCTCTCTCTGCTGGGTTCCGGCACCAGAGGATCCTCCTCTGCTGCTGGGGTCCGGTACAACAGGACCATCCTCCCTGCTGTCGTCCGGCACCAGAGGACCATCCTCTGCTGCTAGGTTCCTGCATCAGAGTAACCTCCTCTGCTGCTTGGGTCCGGCATCAAAAAACTCCCTTCTCTGCATGGGTCCTGCAGCACAGAACCCTCAACTGCTGCTGGGGCCCGAACCAGAGGACCCCCCTCTCTAATTGGACCAGCAGCACAGGACCCTCATTGCTGGGGTCCAGCAGCACAGGACCTTCCCTCTGCTGGTGTCCGGCACCACAGGAACCACCTCCCTGCTGGCGTCTGGTACCAGATTACCCTCCTCTGCTGCTGGGTTCCGGCACCAGAAGACTCCCACTCTCTGCATGGGTCCTGCAGCACAGGACCCTCAACTGCTGCTGGGGCCCGGCACCAGAGAAGCCCCCTCTCTGATTGGGTCCAGCAGCAGAGGACACCCCTCTCTAATTGGGTCCAGCAGCAGAGGACCTTCCTCTCTGCTGGGGTCTGGCAACAGAGGACCCTCCTGTCTGCTGTAGTGCAACACCAGAGGAGCCTCGTCTTCTGCTGTGGCCCAGCAGCAGAGGAAACTCCTCTCTGCTGGGGTCCAGAAGCGGAGCACCCTCCTTTCTGCTGAGTTCCAGCACCAGAGGACCTTCTTCTCTGCTAGGATCCAGCACCAGAAGACCCTCCTCTCTGTTGGTTCCGACATCTGAGAATCCTCCTCTATGCTGGCGTCCGGCAGTAGAGGACCCTCTTTTCTGCTGGGGTCCTGCAACACAGGACCCTCCTCTCTTTTTGGGTCTGCCAGCAGAGGACGCTCCTTCCTGCTGGGGTCCGGCAGCAGAGGACCTTCATCCATGCTGAAGAGCCTTGGATGAGTGTCCTGCACTGAGTGCTGGTGGCCACGAGAGGTCGCCCAAAGCCGCCGTTCGTTCTTTCTTTCCTTTTTTTTTTCTTTTTTACACATTTATTTATTTTATTCCAAGGTCAGATATACAGAGAGGAAGAGAGACAGAGAGGAAGATCTTCCACCCGATGAGTCACTCCCCAAGTGAGACACAATGGCTGGTGCATGCCGATCCAAAGCTGGGAACCTGGAGCCTCTTCTAGATCTCCCATGTGGGTGCAAGTTTCCAAACCTTTGGGCCGTCTCTACTGCTTTCCCAGGCCACAATCAGGGATCTGGATGGGAAGTGGAGCAGCCTGGATTAGAACTGGTGCCCATATGGGATCCCAGCACGTTCAAGGCGAGGACTTTAGTTGCTAGGCTATGGCGCCGGTCCCCAAGCTGACCTTTCTACCGCTGGTGGGCTCAGGCCTTCTGACCTCTAGACAGTCCAACCCGAGCAATCCTAGCATCAGGTGGGGGTCCCGGACAATATTCTGGTACACGTGCTGTTGAAAGATCAGGGCTCCAAGGCCGAACAGCCCACATACCAAAGCCCGGAAGGGAGGATGACGTTTGGGGCCTAGCATCATCCCAGGCCTCTGTGATATGAAGTGTCAGGGTGCCTTTAACAGCAGGGCACTTAAAGAACCCTGGGAGATGGACTCCCACATCAGCATGCCCACAGGCCCTCAGGGAGCTGGAGTCTCATGCCTGCGTCCTCAGAGCCCTCTGAGAGCTGGTGTTAAACACCAGACCACTGGGGTTGTACTTGGCCAGATGAGGTCCCGGGAAACCTTACTGCTACCCACATTCCTCGCAGAGCACCCTGAGATGCAGGCTCCGGGAATTCTTTGGCAAGTGGAGCAGCTCCTTGATGGGCTGCCAAGAGGGCTTCATGGACCTTTTTTTTTTTATTATAAAGTCCGAGATACAGAGAGGAGGAGAGACAGAGAGGAAGATCTTCCGTCCAATGATTCACTCTCCTAGTGAGCCGCAATGGCTGGTGCACGCCAATCCGAAGCTGGGAACTTGGAACCTCTTCCGGCTCTTCCATGTGGGTGCAGGGTCCCAAAGATTTGGGCCATCCTCGACTGCTTTGCCATGCCACAAGCATGGAGCTGGATGGGAAGTGGTGCAGCCGGGATTAGAACTGGTGCCCATATGGGATCCCGGCGCGTTCAAGGCAAGGACTTTGGCCACTAGGCCACGCTGATGGGCCCCGGCTTCATGTATTTTTGCATGTGTTGGGTGGTGGTTAGGGTGATACACTACTCGGCCTGCCTTGGCCTAGCTGAGTGGTGTCTGGGCATGTGGGCTCCTAAGCCAGGAGTCAGGTGGATGGGCAAGTAGGCACCAGAGGTCACCAGCCATCTGCAATAGGAAGTCCCAGGCCATAGCTGCTAAAGAAAGCACCCTACAACATGCAACCCTGCTGTCCAGCACATATGATGATGGCCAGGGAGCCACCAAGGCCCGCACAAGGTAGGGCTTTCAGGGCCTGTGCTTCCTGCACACAACAGGGTGCACAAAGCTGCCTTTCCTATCTCTAGCTAGCACTTGAGGGGTCAGCCATCCCTGTCATGTGCTTTGGAGGCAGGAATTTGGCCTCACAGCCTCCAGCCAGATGCTGCTGCCCTCTTGTTCACCAGGGAGTGCTTCACCCTCCTCCATGGATCCTTCTGGATTCAAGACTCTGCTTCCTACTGGTCAGCTGTGGACCATCGGCCGCCGCTGATGTGCCATCTTCCACAAGACATCCCAACAGCTGACATCTGTTCTTCACAGAGGTCCTTCTCCCCAGGACAGGTAGAGTAGCAACATGCCTGGATCCCTTGTCTGTACTGGCTGCTCTCACAGCACGGAACAGCATAAGTTGTGCAAGCCAGGGGGACAGGCACCTTCAGCAGCCTGGTGAAGGAGCTGCTGAAGGGTCCAGCAAGGATTGGTGTGGTGTGATGTGTGTTGTGTGTGGTGTGGTGTGGTGTGGTGTGGTGTGGTGCAGGGTATTGTCCCAGTGGGTCAAGTCTCAGCCTGCCAGGTGGATGGCCTGTACGGGTGCTGCTTCAAATCCTGGCTGCTTCCCCTGCAGTCCAGCTCCCTGCCGATCCTCCTGGGAGAGCAGCGGAGGATGCTGCAGGGGCTTGTGCCCCTGTGCCCGTGTGCCCCTGTGCCCCTTTGGGAGATCTGGAGGGAGCTCCTGGTTCCTGGGCTTGTCCTGACCCAGCCACAGCTGGCTCTGGTGGTGGTCGTTGGGGATGTGAGCCAGCAGATGCAAGAAAGATTCTGTCTCTCCCTCTCTGTTCCTCTGTGCTTCCAAGAAAAGAGGACAGAGGGAGGCAGGAGGGAGGAAGGAAAACACAGAAAGCTGCCGGCCTCCTGCGAGGGAGCATGCTGTGTGCTGTGCTGTGACTCTAGACTGCTTTTAGCTGTCAATGCAGACCCCCCAGGGCGTGCATATGGCTTCCGTCATGGGACTTGTGTGCAAGCTCTAAAAAGAGTGTCCTTGAGAGCAAATGCCTCTCTGAGCTGGGGTGCTTCCATTGATTTGTCAGGAGAGCCTTGGATGAGCATCCTGCAGTGAGTCCGGGTGGCCACGAGGGTGCCCGATGCTGCCCTACCTTTTTTTTTTTTAAACAGATTTAAGTATTTTATTCCAAAGTCAGATATACAGAGAGGAGAAGAGACAGAGAGAAAGATCTTCCGTCCGATGATTCACTCTCCAAATGAGCCACAAGAGCTGGTCCCCTGGGGACCCACTCTGCTGGGGACTCAGTGAGAGGGACCCTTGGCCCCCCCCCATCCCCTCCCTATCTGCTGGGGCATCTGCAAGATAGTCCATCTCGTGAGCCCCTCTGCCTGGGTCTCAGCGAGATGGTTCTCGTCGGACCCGCCTCTCTCTCTACCTGGGCTTCAGCTAGTGGGACCCCCTGTGACCCCTTCCTTGCTGCTGGGGCCCCAGTGAGAGGGTCCCCTCTGGAATCCCTCTGCTGGAGCCTCAGAGAGAGGGACCCCCGGTGCCTCCTACACTCTCTGCTGGGGCCTCAGCGAGAGAGAGCCTCAGAGTCGACCCTCTCTCTGTTTTGGGGACTCAGCCAGAGGGTCCCCCTCAAGACCCCGTCTTCTGGGGCCTCAGTGAGAGGAACCCCTGAGTCCCAAACTCTCTCTGCAGGGTCCTCTGCGAGAGGGTCCCCTTGGGAACCACCTCTCCTGGGTCCTCAGCAATAGGGACCCCCTCGGGACCCAATCTGATGGGGATTCAGTGAGAGGGACCCCTGAGTCCCACACTCTCTCTCCTGGGTCCTCAGCAATAGGGACCCCCTGGTGACCCCATCTGATGGGGACTCAGTGAGGGGGAACCCTGGCGACCCCTCCCTCTCTGCTGGGGCCTCAGCGAGAGGGTCCCACTTGGGACCCCCTCTGCTGGGGCCTCAGCGAGGGGGAACCCTGGTGAACCCCTTTGTTTCGGCCTCAGCAAGAGGGGCACCCAGAGCCACCTAACCTGTCTGCTGGGGCCTAGGCGAGAAGGTACCACTCGGGACCCCCTTTGCTGGGACCTCAGCGAGATGGACCCCCGGAGCCCCCTTCCCTCTTTGTTGATGCCTCAGCAGGAGGTTCCCCTCGGGAACCCCTCTGCTGGAGCCTCAGTGAGAGTGTCCCCCTTGGACCCTTCCTCTCTCAATGCTGTGGCCTCAATGAGATGATTCCACTCGGGACCCTCTCTGCTGGGGCCTCAGCGAGATGGTCCCCCCAGACCCCCTCTCTCTCTGCCTGGGCCTCAACAAGAGAGATCATCAGAGCCTGACCCTCTCTTTGTTGGGGAATCAGCCAGAGGGTCTCCCTCAGGACCCCGTCTTCTGGGGCCTCAGCGAGAGCGTCCCACTCTGAACCCATTCTGCTGGGGCCTCAGCAAGAGGGACCACCACAGCCCCTCTACCTAGCTGTTGAGCCTCAGTGAGAGGGTCACCCTGGGGAGCCCCTCTGCTGGGGCCTCTGTGAGAGCGTGTTCCTCAGACCCTCCCTCTCTCTGCTGGGGCGTCTGTGAGAGGGTCCCACTCGGGACAACCTCTGCTGGGGCCTCAGCGCCAGGAACCCTCCCAGCCAGAGCCTCTATTTCTACTGGGGCCTCTGAGAGAGGGTCCCCCTGGGGACCCCGTCTGCTGCGGCCTAAGCTAGTGGGACTCCCAGAGCCCCCCTCCCTGGCTGCTGGGACCTCAGCGAGACGAACCCCCGAGCACCCCTCCATCTCTGCTGGGACCTCAGTGAGAGCGTCCCCCTCGGACACGCCCTCCCTCTCTCCTGGGGCCTCAGCAGGAAGGTAACCCTCGGGACCCCATGTTCTCGGGCCTCAGGAAGAGGGTACCCCTCTCATATAACCCCTCTGTCTCTGCTGGAGCCTCAACAAGAGGGTCACACTCTGGAGCCCCTCTGCTGGGGTCTCAGTGAAAGGGACCTCGGCGCTCCCCTCCCTCGCAGCTGGGGCCGCAGAGAGAGGGTCCCCCTCGCAACCCCCTCTGCTGGGGCCTCAGTGAGAGATCCTCAGAGCCCAGGTCTCTCTGTGTTGGGGACTCAGCCAGAGCGTCGCCCTGGGGAACACCTCTCCTGGGGCCTCAGTGAGAGAGACCCCCTCGGGACCCCCTCTGATGGGGACTCAGTGAGGGGGAACCCACGCGACCCCTCCCTCTCTGCTGGGGCCTCAGCGAGAGGCTTCCACTTGGGACCCCCTCTGCTGGGGCCTCAGCGAGGGGGAACCATGGTGACCCCCTTTGCTTGGGCCTCAGGTAGAGGGGCACCCAGAGCCACCTAACCTGTCTGCTGGGGCCTAGGCGAGAAGGTACCACTCGGGACCCCCTTTGCTGGGACCTCAGCGAGATGGTCCCCCGGAGCCCCCTTCCCTCTCTGTTGATGCCTCAGCAGGAGGGTTCCCCTCGGGAACCCCTCTGCTGGAGCCTCAGTGAGAGTGTCCCCCTTGGACCCTTCCTCTCTCAATGCTGTGGCCTCAGTGAGAGGATTCCACTCGGGACCCTCTCTGCTGGGGCCTCCGCGAGATGGTCCCCCCAGACCCCTCTCTCTCTCTGCCTGGGACTCATCGAGAGAGATCATTAGAGCCCGACCCTCTCTCTGTTGGGGACTCAGCCAGAGGGTCTCCCTCAGGAACCCGTCTTCTGGGGCCTCAGTGAGAGGGACCCCTGAGTCCCACTACCTCTCTGCTGGGTCCTCTGCGAGAGGAACCCCAGAGCCCCACTCACTCGATGCTGGGGCCTCAGTGAGAGGGACTTACAACCACCCCCTTTCTCTCTCTCTGTCTCTGATGGGTCCTCAGCGAGAGGGACTCACAACCACCCCCTTTCTCTCTCTCTCTCTGATGGGGCCTCAGCGAGAGGGTCCCCTCTGGATCCCATCTGTTGGGACCTCATCGAGAGGGACTCCCTTGAGACCCCCTCTGCTGGGGTTTCAGCGAGAGGGTCCCCCGGCACCCCCCTCTGCTGCTGCGACCTAAGTGAGAAGGACTCCCAAGCACCCCTCCATCTCTACTGGGGCCACAGCGAGAGGGTCCCCAGCGGGACACCCCCTCCCTCTCCGCTGGAACCTCAGCGAGAAGGTAGCCCTCGGAACCCCCTCTGCTGGGGTCAGCGAGAGGTTCCTTCTCAGACCCCCCTTTCTCTCTGCTGGGGCCTCAGTGAGAGGGTCACCCTGGGGACCCCCTCTGCTGGGGCCTCAGCGAGAGGGTCACTCTCAGACCCTCCCTCTCTAACTGCTGGGACCTCAGCGAGAAGGTCCCTTTCGGGACAACCTCTACTCGGGCCTCAGCGAGAAGGACCCTGTCTCTGTGCTGGAACCTCAGTGAGAGGGACCCTCCCAGCCAGAGCCTCTATCTCTGCTTGGGCATCTGAGAGAGGGTCTGCCTCTGGACCCCGTCTGCTGTGGCCTAAGCGAGAGAGACCCCCAGAACCCCCCTCCCTAGCTGCTGGGGCCTCAGTGAGACGGACCCCCGAGCACCCCTCCATCTCTGCTGGAGCCTCAGCAGGAAGGTACCCCTCGGGATACCCCCGCGGATACCCCCTCCGTCTCTGCTGGGGCCTCATCGAGAGGAACTCCCTTGAGACACCCTCTACTGGGGCCTCAGCGAGTGGGTCTCCATAGGGACCCCCTCTGCTGGGGCCTCAGAGAGAGGGACACTTGGCACCCCTCTCTCTCTCTCTCTTTGCTTGGGCCCTGAGAGAAGTTAGCACTTGGACCTCCCCTTCTCTCTGCTGGTGCCTCAGATAATGGGACCCTCGCCAACCTCTCTCTGCTGGGGCCTCAGAGAGAGGGACCCCTGGCGACTCCTCCCTCACTGCTGGGGCCTCAGCGAAAGAGACCACTCGGGACCCCCTGTACTGGGGCCTCAGCGAGATTGTCCACCTTGGTACCTCCTCTGCTGGGGCCTCAGAGAGAGGGTCCCCCTCGGACCGCACATCTCTGTCTGCTGGGACCTCAGCGAGGGTGTCCCCCTTGGGACCCCCACAGCTGGGGCATCAGCAAGAGGGACCCTCACGCTGCTGGTGACACAGCGAGAGGGTCCCACTCTGAACCCATTCTGCTGGGGCCTCAGCAAGAGGGACCCTCGTCTTCCTCTCTCTCTCTGTTTCTGCTGGGGCCTCAACGAGAGGGTCCCCCTCGGGACTCCACTGCTGGGGACTCAGCAAGACGGACCACCACAGCCCCCCAACCTAGCTGCTGAGCCTCAGTGAGAGGGTCACCCTGGGGAGCCCCTCTGCTGGGGCCTCTGTGAGAGCGTGTTCCTCGCACCCTCCCTCTCTCTGCTGGGGCGTCTGTGAGAGGGTCCCACTCGGGACAACCTCTGCTGGGGCCTCAGCGCCAGGAACCCTCCCAGCCAGAGCCTCTATCTCTTCTGGGGTCTCTGAGAGAGGGTCCCCCTGGGGACCCCGTCTGCTGCGGCCTAAGCTAGTGGGACTCCCAGAGCCCCCCTCCCTAGATGCTGTGGCCTCAGCGAGACGAACCCCCGAGCACCCCTCCATCTCTGCTGGGACCTCAGTGAGAGCGTCCCCCTCGGACACGCCCTCCCTCTCTGCTGGAGCCTCAGCAGGAAGGTAACCCTCGGGACCCCATGTTCTCGGGCCTCAGGAAGAGGGTACCCCTCTCATATAACCCCTCTGTTTCTGCTGGAGCCTCAACAAGAGGGTCACACTCTGGAGCCCCTCTGCTGGGGCCTCAGAGAAATGGGACCCCAGCACTCCCCTCCCTTGCAGTTGGGGCCACAGAGAGATGGTCCCCCTCGCAACCCCCTCTGCTGGGGCCTCAGCGAGAGATCCTCAGAGCCCAAGCCTCTCTGTGTTGGGGACTCAGCCAGAGGGTCCCCCTCAAGACCCCGTTTTCTGGGGCCTCAGTGAGAGGGACCCCTGAGTCCCACACTCTCTCTACTGGGTCCTCCGCGAGAGGGTCCCCCTGGGGAACACCTCTCCTGGGGCCTCAGTGAGAGAGACCCGCTTGGGACCCCCTCTGCTGGGGCCTCAGCGAGGGGGAACCCCGGCAACCCCCTTTGCTTGGGCCCCAGCTAGAGGGACACCCAGAGCCACCTAACCTCTCTGCTGAGGCCTAGGCGAGAAGGTACCCTTCAGGACCCCCTTTGCTGGGGCCTCAGCGAGATGGACTCCCGGAGCCCCCTTCCCTCTTTGTTGATGCCTCAGCAGGAGGGTCCCCCTCGGGACCCCCTCTGCTGGAACCTCAGCGATAGTGTCCCCCTCGGACCCTTCCTCTCTCAATGCTGTGGCTTCAGTGAGAGGATTCCACTCAGGACCTGCTCTGCTGCGGCTTCAGTGAGAGGGTTCCCCCAGAAACCCCTCTCTCTCTCTGCCTGGGCCTCAACAAGAGAGATCATCAGAGCCCGATCCTCTCTCTGTTGGGGACTCAGCCAGAGGGTCTCCCTCAGGACCCCGTCTTCTGGGGCCTCAGTGAGAGGAACCCATGAGTCCCACTACCTCTCTGAGAGAGGGTCCCCCTGGGCACCACCTCTCTTGGGGCCTCAGCGAGAGAGGGACCACCTTGCGATCCCCTCTGCTGGGGCATCAGCAAGAGGTTTCCCTTTGGACCACCCTCCCTCTCTGCTGGGGCCTCAGCGAGAGGGTCCCTCTTGGGACCCCCTCAGCTCTTGCCTCAGTGAGAGTCCCCCTCGGACCACCACTATCTCTGTGCTGTGTCCTCAGTGAGAGGGTCCCACTCAGGAACCCCTCTGCTGGGTCCTCAGTCCGAGGGTCCCCCTCCGAATCCCTCTCCATCTCTGCTGGGGCCTCCGTGAGAGGTTCCCCCTCAGGCAGGTATATCAGGCCTTTATATATTATGTAAGTATGTTAGTATTTGTGAAGCACCCCTCTCTTTATCTTGTCTTTCTGCTATGAGCACCAGGTTCCGACATTTCCTGCCAGTTTCTATTTTAACCAGACTATCAGACTGTATGGTGTGTGATCCCAGTTGTTGGGGGTCTGGCCCTCCCTTTATAAATAGCATAATCCCTGCCCATGCTTTTGCTTATCATTCCCCTGTTATTACCACAGGGAAAATACCCACCTTCTCTACGTGGCAGCTTTGTGGGGTTTGGACATGACTGACAAGCACCCCGTTTTCCCTTCTTTAGGAATGCAATGATTCCTGTGGAATCTATTAGTTCCATCATTCCTCTGAACTTGAGGAATCGCTCACGTGGGTGAACCTCAGCTCCTTGAATTTGAAGCTTGTGTCTGCCTGTGTTATCCCCATGTTTCTCTCTCACATACAGAAAACACCTCTGAAGTATATGACACCACGTTCCAGTGCACCCTGACAGCGTGCTGGAATGGCAATGGCAATTCTGCTATTCTTCAGCCCCTGCTCTGAATCCTGCCTGTGTCTGTTGGGACTGACGGAGAGGCCTCGTTGGCCTGATAAAGAATAAAAGACACTGGCATAATGGCGACCACCATAGCCAGTACATCAACAGCCGCCACCACCAGTTACCTTGGTGAAAATGAACAAGGTTGCGGTACAGACTGCCAGAGTTATGGAACAATAGGACTTTACTGATGCACATGAGCGGGTGGGCACCCTTGTGTTGTAACTGCCTGTTGATCTGTTGGCAGAGGAACAGCAGAGGCTGTGAGATTGGGTCTAGGCCTCTTGTACATCATCGCATGCCTTTTTGTGTGCAACACCTTTGCAAGTGCGAAATGCTTCCCAATCTCGGGAACTGCTGTCTGCTCGTTGCTACCCAGCTAAAGATACTCCTATGGTCAGTGCCTCTTGTTCCCCATCATATGCTTTATGTATGTTTCACCTGTGTGGTGCTATGTTTTCCCAAGCCCGGGAACTGCTGTCTGCTCGTTGCTACCGAGCTAAAGATACTCCTATGGTCAGGGCCTCTTGTTCCCCATCATATGCTTTATGTATGTTTCACCTGTGTAGTGCTATGTTTTGCCAAGCCCAGGAACTATTGTCTGTTATTTTACAATGCTGTCATTTTTATTTAAAGTAACAAAATAGTTTTCCAGTGATTGGTTTCATGAAAATCAGATGCTTTTGAAGAAATAACTGGCATTAAAAAAACGTGTAGACTGTTACTCTGGAGAATCCTCAGACTACCTCTGCTCATTGTCTTTCTTTCTGGAAATCCTAAAACTCTGATTAAACAGGTTGGGATTCATTTTCAACCATCATGTCAGGAGTTCTGTTTGTCTCTTGACATGTTTTGCACCTCCATGCTCTACAACATCTTTGATCTCAGTTTACTAATGGTGGGAAATGCAGCCTCCTGGTGGTGTTGTAGGGCTCAGGAGCCCTGGAGGTAGTTGGAGAGTAGCAGCTCCTGCCCCCACACCCGTCCGCCCCAGCTAGACTTCAACTCCAGGCTTTTGTCATTCTACAAGTAAGAACACAAAGGAGAGACAGATGAACAGTAGGACGAAAGGACAGTCCTCACTCAGATATGTGTGCAGGCAATCTCAAAATGAACAATTTCCCCAACCTGGCTGGGGTTACATTTTCCTTCTAGCATAAGGAGTGTAGCTATAGTATGTGTTGTGAGCTCCTTATGGTGGTTAAGGACACCTGGTACCTGATGCAAAGTGAGGCTTAGCTGCAGGATGCAGAGCAGGGGTGCTGAGGCTTTGGCCATGTGGAAACAGCCTGGAGGAGATGGCAGTGCGGATGGCTAGGGTGTTGGCAGTATTCAGCTTCCTGTCCCTCACTGCCTGCCTCCTTTGCCCATGTCAAGTATGTCTAATTGACTAAATCTATTGACTTGGTATTGCTTTGTGTATAAAATTTCATTTCCAGAAGTTCTAGTAGATCATTTTCAAGTCCATGTCTTTTGCTTCTGCTTCTAAATCTGCTTGTATTTTATTGCTTTAAAGACAATGTTGATCACATTTCCCATGGTTACTGTTTCTCAATGTGCAATTTGTGGATCTACTTCTGCTTTTTCTCACTCTTGATATCCTATTTCCTGGTGTACCTAATCTTTCATACAGATTATTTTGCAAGTTTGTATATAGCAATAAATGTGGAGGTCTCAGAAAACTAACCTCTCTGGAGAGGATTTACCTCTTCCCTACCCACCTGCAACCCCCTCATTGATGCTCAGGACTTGAAATTAATTCCCTTAAACTATGATCCCAAGGACCCAGCACAGTGGCCTAGTGGCTAAATCCTTGCCTGGAAGTCACCAGGATCCCATATGGGTGCCACTGCGTGTCTGCTGCTCCACTGTCCATCCAGCTCCCTGTTTGCAGCCTGGGAAAGCACTATAGGATGGCCCAGATCCTGGGGACACCGAAAAAGCTCCTAACTCCTGGCTTCGGATCAACTTCGCTCAGGCCATTGTCACTTTATCAGCAGATGGAGGATCTTCCTGTTTTTCCTTCTCTGTATAGATCTGCCTTTACAAAGAAAAATCTTTAAAAATACATCTATATAATCTCAGGCTGGAAGGGTATATGAGGACTCTACTGTGTCTCATTTATTCTAACTGATGTCCAGTGGAAACTTTTGGGAGTGTGTCTGCTAGTAGCTTCTCAGCTTCCAGCAGACACAGGGCTCTGATGTCTGACCCTCTCCTAAACGTCACTTCCAAATGTGTTCAGGTCACAGAGCCCACAAAAGCAGCTCTCAGGTTTTATCGCATGAGGTTCTTTTTTGTCCTGTTAGTTTTTGCCAGATACTGTTTTGCCAGCTTTTCAGTTGCTAAGAAAGATGCTTTAAATTTAGCTTTACTGCTTATCAGTGAGAGTAGATCCAAATAATTAAGCCTGACTTGACTAGAAATGAGATGTCACATCTCAATATCTTAAAGCAATAGAAAAAGTAATGGTGATTTTTGAGTATCATAGTAATGTTGCTATGAAGTTAGAAAATCAGGTGGAAGTAAGTACTGTGTACCCTTGGATTTTCTTCCACTGAGATTCAGTTGAAGAAAAATCCATGGAGATGGTTTGCTTTGATGGATTTGAGATCATCTGCAAGAGTGGGTAAAAAGTTCTGGCAAAGTGCAATTGAAATAGAAGTTTGGTGCAAAAGAAAAAGCCCTAAAATCCATGAACCCAGTGGTCTTCAAGTTTTTGAAAAAAATTACAAAAAACTGCAGAGATTTCCAGCGTTTTTTTTTGCACTTGCCCTTAGTTTCCATTTTTTCCCATTGGTGTCTTGAAGTGCACTCACACAAACATTGTTGTAGACTCTTCCCCTGCCAACCTATCAAAACTGTTGGGAAAAAAATAAGGTTTTTGGTTTAAAAGTACATTTACTTAGAGTGTTCCTTTTTATCTTTAATTTTTTTAAAAAATTTATTCATTTTATTACAGCCCAAGGTCCTGAATTCGTTCCAAAGGGCAGACTGCAAGCATGCGCCTCCCTTTTGCATGACTGGTAAGTCTAGAGGTGCTTCTGGGCTCCTGTTTTATTTTATTATTATTTTTAAAGATTCATTTATTTTTATTGCAAAATCGGATATACAGAGAGGAGGAGAGACAAGGAGGAAGATCTTCCATCCAATGATTCACTCCCCAAGTGAGCCGCAATGGCTGGTGCGCGCCAATCTGAACCCGGGAACCAGGAACCTCATCCAGGTCTCCCATGCGGGTGCAGGGTCCCAAAGCATTGGGCCATCCTCAACTGATTTCCCGGGCCACAAGCAGGGAGCTGGATGGGAAGTGGAGCTGCTGGAATTAGAACCGGCGCCCATATGGGATCCCGGGGCATTCAAGGTGAGGACTTTAGCCACTAGGCCATACCAACAGGCACTTTACCCTTAATTTGTGTTTGTTATTGCCATGAGAAAAGTTTTGGCCGAGTCATAAACAGTACCTACTCGTGCAAGAAAGGAACTGATCAAACTTGCAGCGATAGTTTGTACATAAAGAGACTGCTGATCTTTGGCTTCATGGTAATAGAGCTATGGTGAGTCACTGGCTTAGAGAAGCCTTCGGACAAGGCCAGCAGTCATGCATCACAGCATGTGGCCGGATATGGGGGAGAGAGTTGGAGAAGGATTTATTAAGTAATTGTCCACTATTTGAGCAGTTTAGGTCCATAAAGTGTGACTCGTCCAGTCTGGGATGCCTACATTTAAATTAGAGAAAAATAAAGAGGAGCATGTTGAGAAATGCCGGCTCTGTTACCCTCTTGTTGTGTCACTTTGCTGGCAAGGACAAAAGGAACTATTCAGCTATTTTAACATAACAAAGTTAACATTGTATAAAGAATATATGTGGAAAAGAAATATTTGTGAACCTGTACTTTTCATACTGTCTATGAACTAAGGGACCTACAGATAAGCCATCCTATTCTTAGATTTCAAATTTGAGAAATATTCACTTAATATGTAGGGAATCCAATTTCTGATTAATACTTTGCAAGTGGATCCACAGTTGGCAACAACAATGCTGCGTTCTGCATGCCAAGTGTTACACCAAGCACACTATCACTGACTTTCAGAAGGTAGGAATCAGTGATCCTATTCAACAGATGAGAAACAAAGGCACAGAGAAGTTTCTTGACAAATACATGAAGTGCTCATAACTCATTTTGGCTCATGGAAAAGCTGTAACTCGAATCCTACTTCACATAGCAGAAACACCAAAACTAGGGAACCTAAGGTAAAGCGCCAGGGCAGGGGAGGTCGTGGGGAGGGATGTTGGGTGGCAAAGTCCAGGCTTCACATTTTGTTTTCCTACTTGCTAAAGGCATGTGATTAAGTTAGTTCCTGCTACTATTATGGTTAAACTGTTTAAAATATCATCCCTAGGCAAATGTTGGCAGAGATTAAGATGATGCTGGAGGACTCCTGTAGCCCATTTCATGGGGTCTGGATTCCAATGCCGCTTCAACTGTGGGCTCTAAACTTCATCTTTTTTTTGGCTTTTGTTTTGTTTTTTTTTTATTAAATTTATTCATTAATTACATTGTGTTCTAATCTCATAGGAACTGTGATTCTCCCCACACTTCCCCACACCCTCCTCCCATGGTGGGTCCTCCAACTTGTTGCGTAACCATAGTTCAAGTTCAGTTGAGATTCCCTCTTAGCAAGCATATGCCAAGTATACTAACTTCATCTTAATGAACCCTGGAAGTAACCAAGTGATAATCTGAACAGCTAGGTTCCTGCCATCCACATACACCTGGGGATGGATATCTGACAGCTGCCTTTGGTCTGACCTAGCCCATGCTGTGGCAGGCATTTTCAGATTAAATCGGTTAATAGAAAATCTTTCTCTATTCTCTTACTCTCCTCTCTTTTTTGTAAAGTTTTATTTAACTGGAATACATTCCTTGTATTTTACTTAAAGTTAAGAGCATAATGAGATTTCCCAACCTGTCTAGCCTTCTGCCACACTCTCGCCCTTTCTCCTCCTTCCTTTATAATTTTTGTTGAACTTTTCACTGCAGCATACTTTGAGTTTATAACCACAAGTTTAATCCTCCATTAAAGAATTCCACAGGTAGTAAGTAGAAAAACACTATTTCTCAAGAGTACAGATGAGGGTTATAAACATTAATCATCTCAAGGTGTCAGTTTCAGTCATATTCGACTTCTGTACTCTGTATTAGCTAACAAACAGGAAGGAAACCATTTGTCTTTGGGGGACTGGTTTATTTCAGTAAGTATAAGAGGCAAGTGTCTACTTGCCTCCATTCTCTCAAATAAATAATAAAATTTAAAACAGCCATCCTTCTTGATCAGTCATCCCTTCCCATGGGAGAAATATACTATGACTTCTTGTGTGTGTGTGAGAAAGAGAGAGAGAGAGCAAGAGCGAGAGAGCGAGAGAGCGAGAGCGAGAGAGAGAGAGAGAGAGAGAGAAGACCCTCTTAAAATATCTATTTCCATCTCATCAGAAACCAGGGAGTTGGAGCAAATGAGGCACTTGGAATGCTGACGGGAAGGTACTGAGGGGAGCTAAGTAACTTGGGAGTGATGTATAGGAGGAAAGCACTTGCCAGCATCTTCTCCGACGTCTTACAGGACTGAAAATTATTCAATAGCGTCAAACTATCAATAAGTGCTGACTATAAATTTTGGTTTGTGGAAAGAGCCAGAGACTGAAATCACATTGTCTAACCTCAAAGAACTCCAAAAACATGACTGTAATTCTCAGTTGCAGTCTACTGAGAGTTGGGTAGGAGAAGCGAGGCCAGTTCCCTGAAGCCTTGGAAAGATTGACTGTGTGATGCCATGTTTTCTATTGCAGAAAACAATGCACAAGTCCCCTACCAATGCCAAACGGACATCAACAAATCAAATATTCTGAATGTATGTTTTTGGTTAGATCCCTGGTAATCTTACCTTAAGAACAAGGTCTACTGCAGTCACTGGGCAGCTTTTTCTTTTTTTCAGTCAAGCAAAATGAAGGAATTGTTGGAATATCATGCTTTGCTGCCAGAAACTCTCAATAAGATGAACAGTTCCAGTGAAATACATTGCCAGAGGGATTGTGTCTGCTATCGTTTGAACAACTGTTGAACTACTTACCTGCAGATGTGCAGGAAATCATGTGCAAAACGATGCTGTACTCACTTGCTACTACTTTACATGTAAATGCATTCTATGGCTTATCAGGATCTTTAACCGTAAACATTTGAGTGACAAATCTCCAACTGGACCCGGAGCAGTAGCCTACTGACTAAAGTCGACACCTTTGCAAGTGCCAGGATCCCACAGGGCTGCTCGCTCACTTGTATCCCGGCTGCTCCTCTTCCCATCCAGCTTCTTGCTTGTGACCTGGGGAAGCAGTCAACTCCAGCTCAAAGCCTTGCAGCCCTGTACTGGCATGGGAGACCTAGAAGCTCCTGGCTCAGCTCCAACTGTTGCAATCACTTGGAGAGGCTCAGCAAATGAAAGATTTTTCTGTCTCCTCATCCTCTCTGTAAATCTGACTTTACAGTAAGAATATTTTTTAAAGATTTATTTATTTTTGTGGGGAAGCCAGACATGTAGAAAGGAGAGAGGACAATCTTCTGTCCAATGATTCCCTCCGCCAAGTGGCCGCAACAGCTGGAGCTGAGCCGATCTGAAGCCAGGAGCCCAAGTCCTCCTCCAGGTCTCCCACGTGGGTGCAGGGTCCCAAGGCTTTGGGTCATCTTCAACTGCTTTCCCAGGCCACAAGCAGTGAGCCGGATGGGAAGCGGGACCGCCAGGACTAGACTCAGTGCCCATATGGGATTCCTGCACATTCAAGGCGAGGACTTTAACTGCTAGGCCACCTCACCAGGTCCAAAATCTTAACTCTCCAACTAAAATACTGAAGGCCAGTACATTGTGAGCTGAACATATCCCATGTTGGTAGCCCATTCCTAAACCAATGCTGACCTTTTTTTCAAGGATAACTAGGCTGTCAGAATTACTCCATATACACGGGGCTGAAACATCCTAAACACACACACAAGCAAGAATTGTAAAGAAAGATGGCTTGTGTGAGCATGAACTTCACCCCATTAAGGTTCTTTTTTTTTTTCTGCATATGCAATTTTTTTTATTGTTAATTATTTTGCATTATGTGACAGTTTCATAGGCTCTGGGTATCCCCCCCTCCCTCCCACTCTCCTCCCCCCGGTGGATTCCTCCACCTTGATGCAGTATTACAGTTCAAATTCAATCAAGATTCTTTCATTGCAAACATATACCAAGCATAGAGTCCAGCTACTTATTGTCCAGATTGGTTGAACAGTTTCTTGGAGAGACCTTTTCTGGTCTGAAGTTTGAGCTGGCAGCTCATTTCCTACTAAAAATTCAAATGTCTCAATTTTCCATTAGGCTGTTACAGCTTCATCTGTTAAGCATAGCCCCGCGTTCCCTAGCATCACCTAGTAGATCATTCTTGATCTCGGAGCTTCTGACGAGCTGTGTGGATTCCAAGTGAGATTTGCCTTACTGGAATTATGCATACATGTCAGTAAGGATTGTTTTCCATCATTTAGGGACCAAGTGATTTCTAGAAAAGCCATAATGTTGAGAGTACTTCCGAAGTTATTTACTGTTACGGCATGGTAGAGAAACTGACACGTGCGTTGGACTAGACGTTAATTTGTCAGCATTGGCCAGCAACATTCCTCGTGTAGGCAAACGTGGGAGTAATGCTCAAACGCTCAATACCGAGATAGGAGAAGATCAGACAAGGATGAAAGTCTGGCGCTTCTCTGCCTCGTGGAGGTGTTTGAGGAAGTAGGAAGTGAGATGTTCACAAAGTCTGTAAAAACGGAGTCAAAAGAGAAGTTTCCATGCAGACTTGAAATCCATATGTTGGCTTTCATGATCATTCTCCACAAACATTTTAAAGACTGGTTGAAAGAGACAGTGTATGTGAGTTCTATAGCTCACCAATGTTAGGAAAAGTACACCTGTTCCTGGTTAAGTACCCAACTTGTGAGAATTCCATAATTTTTAGCTTGTATTTTCTGCCTTCTGGCTAGATGTGTTTTGGATTTTTATTCTTTGGACAGCTGTGGGTAAAAAGTGGGAAATTAATGATGATCAAATTAGACAATGGACCTACTTATTAGCTCTAGAGGAAGTCTAACTACAATGAAAATTAGACTTGTGGATTATTTGAGTTACAATTCCCTCACTTTTTTTATGAAGTATGTTGCATTATGTGACAGTTTCATAGGCTCTGGGATTCCCCCAACCCCTCCCCATGCCATCCCCCCATGGTGGATTGTTCCACCTTGTTGCAGTATTACAGTTCAAATTAAGTCAAGATTCTTTCATAGCAACCATGTAGTTTGCATAGTGTCCAGCATCTTATTGTCCAGTTAAACTCCAGGTTTCTTGGGGAGACCATCTCTGGTCTGAAAATAGAGCTGGCAGAATATCATCCCAATCAATTAAAAGCCACAACAAAACATCAGCAACAATTTACAACATGATGGAGTTAATTGACATGGTATTGAGTAATCAGTACGTTAAAATGCAAGTTCTTAACCACATCCTGTGAGTACTTCATTGGCATTTCAATTTTAGTTTATACACGGAACCGGCTTCTATACACCTTAAAATGGCTATAGGGTACTATTCAGCTGTCTCGTGTCTATTTTCATTGGAGTATTTAGCAGTTTATAGGGTTAAAACATAATGTTGCTGAACTTGGCAGATTTTAGGATAGTCTAAACTGGCTTATAACTCTGACAAGGCATTTGTCAACAGTTGAGGTGCAGACCAGTTTTAGGAGGGGTGTGCAGAGAAATCTTCAATGCCTTAGTGAGGAGTAACCAATCTTTGTGTCCTCCCTAGTAAGGTATGTGTGAGTCCACGCCGACCATTTCCTCCTGGTTCTAAGCTTTCCTTGTTGTTCTCTATCCTAATGTTTTTTTTTTTTTTTTGGGGGGGGGTGTCTCTGCAGCGACCCTGATGGTCCTTGCAGGAGAGGGTGGGGATCCAAAGTTGGAACTAAGTAAGGATCAGAGAAAGCTCCTCTCCCTAGTCCCAAAGGAAGTTTACTGCTCTTCTGTTTCTGCAGACTGCTCAGGGCTCCTGGCTGTTGTTCCGATGACCTTGGATCCTGTCAGGAAGGATTTGGGCTTCTTCCATCGCATGTGGGAGATCCAGATGGTGGTGGATGACCTCAGAATTCTCAGGCTCCGAAGGCACTCCAATTCCCTATGTTCTTCTTGGCGGTTGGGATGTAGTCCTTGGTGAGGATCCGGGAGTCTACAGGGTTGGGATACAAGCCTCCTCCTGTCCACCTGCTCCACTCTGGGGTGCCCCCCTGCTCTGTGTGTACGACCTGTTAAGAGATTGTCAGGATCGCTCTTGATTCCCCCATATGTCTTTGTAGTTTGAGTTACTTGTTCCATTCCTGACAGGTTATACTTCACGTCTTCCTCACATTCTAAGCAGATGGAAGATTTCTCTGCTCTTGGTTCATTGGTTACATCACAATATCTTATTGCATGAGCTACAGACTGTTTGGGCTTGGAATAATACTACAATTTATAGGTACTGTTTTTCGAACTGGCATCATTTCATCTTAAATTAAGGCAAATATGTGGTATCTAACCTTCTGGGATTGGCTCATTTCCCTTAGCATTATGGTTTCCAGTTGGGCCCATTTGGCCACAAGACTGCCTTCCATTTTGTTTAAAGCTGAGTAGTATTCCATGGAGTAAATGAACCATAGCTTTCTTATCCAGTCTTCTGCTTATAAGCATTTCGGTTACTTCCATGGTTTTACAATTTTTTGTGCTGCTATGAACATAGGAGTGCATATTGGTTTCTCATGTAACAGTTGTTTTGGATATATTCCTAGGAGTGCTATTGCTGGATCATATGGTATGCAGACTTTCCGTTGTTCGAGTGTTCTCCATACTGATTCCCATAGAGGCTGTAGAAGTCTGCAGTCCCACCAGTAGTGGAGTAGGGTTCCCTTTTCCCTACATCCTCGCCAGCAAGTGTTGGTGGTGGTTTTTTGTATGTGAGCCATCCTCACTGGCGTTAGGTGGTATCTCATTGTTGTCTTAATTTGTACTTCCCTTACTGCCAGGGAAAGTTGAGCCTTTTTTCATGTTTGTTTGCCATTTGGGTTTGTTCCTTTGTGAAATGTCTGCCCATTTCTTGAGTGGTTTGTTTTGGTTGTTCTGGAGATCTTTGTATATTCTGGAGATTAGCCCCATATCACCTATGTAGAGTGCAAAGATCTTCTCCCATTCTGTGGGCTGCTTTTTTACTTTGTTGATTGTTTCCCTTGCTGTGCAGAAGCTTCTTAGTTTGATGTAGATACATTCATTTGTTCTGGTCTTGATTGCTGTTTTTGGTGTCCTTTTCCGGAAGTTGGGACCTACCCCTAGATCTTGCAGAGTATTTCCAACATTTTCTTCCAAATGTTTGAAGGTTTCTGGATATAGGTTTCGGTCTTTTATCCATGTAGATTTGATGTTAGTGTATGGTGAGAGATGTGGGTCTGTCTATTTGTTTCTGCAGGCTATCAACCAGTTGTCCCAACAGCATTTATTGAACAGACCTTTCCATTTGCCTGGATTGTCGTTTGACTTTTTGTCAAAGATTATTTGGCTGTATCTGTGTGGGTTCCCTTCTGGTGTTTCTATTCTGCTCCATTGATCTTCCTCTCTATCTTTGTGCCAGTACCAGGCTGTTTTGATAACCACTGCCCCATAGTATGTCCAGGGGTTCGGAACTGTAATTGGCCCTTCTAAATTCCTGTGCTTCAGGATGGTTCTAGCTATTCTTGGGTTTTTGTGTTTCCAAATGAACCTTTGAATCATTGTTTCCAGTTCCATGAAGAATGTTTTGGGTAATGTGATTGGAAATGCATTGAATGTATATATTGCTTTTGGTAGTATAGACATTTTAATGATACTGATTTTACCTATCCAGGAGCATGGGATGTTACTCCATCTTCTGAGGTCTTGTTCAATTTCTTTTTTAAGTAGTTTGTAGTTTTCTTCAAATGGATCTCCTACATTTTTGGTTAGGTTTATTCCCAGATACTTCATAGTTTTCTGTTATTTTGAATGATATCTTGCTGATTAGATCCCTTTCCATCTTGGGGCTGTTTGCATACACTATAGCTGTTTTTCGTTATGTCATTTTGTACCCTGCCACTCTACCAAACTCTCATATAAGTTCTAGCTGTCTCTGTATTGAGTCTCTTGGCTCTTCTAAAGAAACATAACACATCGCTATGGAGGAAAAATACACGAGGTGTAGTTAAGCGAGGGAGTGAAAGTGAGGGTTTGTTCTTTGTGCCAGACTGTAAGAACAAAAGGTGAATTTTTGAATATTTTTCACCATTGCAAAGAATCTTGCTGGTAAAATAATGCACCAGTCACAGAAGGTGGCTGGGAACTCGTATTTACTTTCAACATGTTGGTTACTCATTACTATGTCAATTAATTCCATAATGATGTAAATTTTTGCTGATGATATGATGGAGCTTTCAATTGACTGGGATAATAAACTGCTAGCTCTGTCTTCAGACCAGAGAGGGTATACCTAAGAAGACGTTGAACTTGACTGGACAATAAGATGCTGGACTCTATGTTTGGTGTATGCTTGCAATGGGGGAATCTCAACTGAACTTGAGCTGTGGTTATGCAACAAGGTGGAGGAATCCACCATGGTGCGAGGGTTTGGGGAGGGGTGGGAGAACCCAAGTATCTATGTAACTGTGTCACATAATACAATGTAATTAATGAAGTTAAATAATAATAAAAAAAATGCACCAGTCAAAACCTGATAGTTCCAATTGTTTGCATGTAATAGTTAGCAGACGCATGTCTCCGTAATTTTCTCATTAAATCAGTCCGAATGTTCCACAACAATTAAAATCCTCATGTTTTAAGTTTCTTGTTACTTGAATATATAAGGTGGTGATAATTTTAAGTGCAACTTTTTACATTTTTAAGATCAATTGACACAAATATTCATCCACGGGGACTCTGTAAGGTTTTGCTGCATGTAAAGCAAACATTGGGTACTGATGAAATGGGGGTGAATAGATCTAGTTATGTAGTTCCTTGGATAATTTCTATGTGGTGAAACACTCAAATTCCTTCCATCTAGCTTTATATGTATTAACTGTATGTTATATATAATGTGTAGACGCGTCCACATATGTATGTACACACAGCATGTTATTGGTAACTGTCATCACCTTGTCATACTATAGAACACCAGAACTTAGTTCTTCTACCCAGCCATTACTTTCTCTTTTTTTTTATTTTTTTTTTAATTATTTATTATTTAACTTCAGTAATTACATTGTATTATGTGACACAGTTACATAGATACTTGGGTTCTCCCCACCCCTCCCCAAACCCTCCCACCATGGTGGATTCCTCCACCTTGTTGCATAACCACAGCTCAAGTTCAGTTGAGATTTCCCCATTGCAAGCGTATACCAAACATAGAGTCCAGCATCTTATTGTCCCGTCAAGTTCAACGGCTTCTTAGGTATACCCTCTCTGGTCTAATGACAGAGCCAGCAGAGTATCATCCCAGTCAATTGAAAGCTCCAACATACCATCAGCAAAAATTTACATCATTATGGAATTAATTGACATAGTAATGAGTAACCAATATGTTAAAAGTAAATGCGGGTTCCCAGCCACCTTCTGTGACCACCTCACCTATACTTCAATTTTAGTTTACACACAACATATAACATTCAAAACATAACATGTTATACATAACATCATATCATCTTAAATTAAGGCAGAATGGGAGAAGATCTTCGCACACGACATAGGTGATAGAGGGCTAATATCCAGAATATACAAAGAGCTACAAAACAACCAAAATGTCAAAACAAGCAACCCACTCAAGAAATGGGCACGGGAAATGGGCAGACACTTCACAAAGGAACAAACCCAAATGG
The DNA here is from genome assembly GCF_030435755.1 of Ochotona princeps. Taxonomy (NCBI): domain Eukaryota; kingdom Metazoa; phylum Chordata; class Mammalia; order Lagomorpha; family Ochotonidae; genus Ochotona; species Ochotona princeps. The sequence continues at coordinate 144,893,136 of NC_080833.1, forward strand.
CAAATAAACATATGAAAAAATGCTCAAATTCCCAGCCATTACTTTCAACTTGTCCGTCAGACTTCTCCCATTTTTCTATCCCTCTCCCTTCTTCCCCCCAATCTGTGATATTATTCTAAATTCACATGAGACCAACTTTAAATTCCAAACAATGTTTCAAAAAGTTTGTAGAAGACAGAATTAAAGATCTGTTTATCTTGATGAAAAAGGTCTTAAAATTTGCATTTTTCATAAAACGAACACCATGAATGCATATACAGGTCTCCACAATAGTCCCTAGTGACCTTTCACCTTTCTCTAGTGTTGGTTAGATTTCATTTCTCAGCTCTCCTCTCATTTCTTTTCACTGTTTTTAACATTTATTTTATTTTCATTACAAAGTCAGATATACAGAGAGGAGGAGAGACAGAGGAAGATGTCCCATCTGATGATTCATTCCCCAAGTGAGTGCAATGGCCCGTGCTGCACCGATCCGAAGCCAGGTGCCTGGAGCTGCTTCCAGGTGTCCCATGTAGGTGCAGGGTCCCAAGGCTTTGGGCTGTCTTTGACTGCTTTCCCAAGCCACAAGCGGGGAGCTGGATGGAAAGTGGAGCTGCTGGGATTAGAACCAGCACCCATACAGGATCCTGGAGCTTTCAAGCAAAGACCTTAGCTGCTAGGCCACGCCACCGGGCCCAGCTCTCTAATTTCATTTCAATGTTTTGTTTCTAGGTTAGTCTATAAGTTTGCTGGTTTTATTTCTTTTTGAAATAACCTTTGTTTCACTGATCTTTCATGTTTTTCTCTTCATTTACTGGTTTGATCTTTATTTCTTTACTAACTTTGGGATTTAGTTTATTCTGCCTTCTCTAGATACCCAAAATGCACTTAACCTGTTTGAAACCTTTCCATTTTTTTATGTAGGCATTTAATGCTTCAACCTTTACTTAGTATTTCTTTAGATGTCTTATGTAAGTTTTGAAATGCTGTATTTTCATTTCATTCAATTTTTAAGTTTTCTTTTGGATTTCTTCCACATTTCTTCTTTGGATTTCAGGATCATAATATGTAATCTGCAGATGGTTTTGTTTTCAAGATTTATTTGAAAGTCAGATGTTACAAAGAGAAGATTTTCTGTCCACTGGTTCACTCTCCAAATGGCTGCAATGGCCGGAGCTGAACCAATCCCAAGCCAAGAGCCAGGAGCTTCTTTGAGGTCTTCCACACAGGTGCAGGGTCCAAGCACGAGAACTATCCTCCACTGCTTTTGCAGGCCATAAGCTGAGGGCTAGATGGGAAGTGAGGCCCCTGGAACATGAACCAGTGCCCACATGGATGCCGGTGTGCAAGGTGGAAGATTAGCCTCTTGAGCCACAGGGCCGGCCCCTCATTCTATGGCTGTATATTACCAAATTTGTCTGGATTTAGATTTTTGTGATTAGAAAAGATATGATGTACTTTTTGTTGTGGTTTAATATGTGGTCTTAGAGGAAGTTTAGTGTATTCAAGTACATATTCTAAAGCTATTGCAATGAATGCTGTGTCAGTGTCTGTATACTCTAGAACTGTGGTTTTTCTTTTTGTTTTTTGTTTTTGTTTGTTTTTGGCTTGACTGACATGTTAGTTGATTCCTTAACTCCACTTTTCTTGATCTGGAGCTTGACTCTCTCTTTAGATATGTATGTGTTTTTTTAAAAGATTCATTTTGTTACAAAATCAGATATACAGAGAGGAGGAGAGATGGAGGAAGATCTTCCGTCTGATGTTTACTCCCCAAGTGAGCACAACGGCCGGTGCTGCGCCAATCCAACCAGGAACCTCCTCCAGGTCCCCCACGCAGGTGCAGGGTCCCAAGGCATTGGGCTGTCCTCGACTGTTTTCCCAGAGCACACACAGGGAGCTGGATGGAAAGTGGAGCTGCTGGGATTAGAGCTGGCATCCATATGGGATCCCGGGGCATTCAAGGCGAGGACTTTAGCACTAGGCCACACTGCCGGGCCCTCTCTTTAGATATAATAAGGCTTTTTAAGAAAATGACATGCTGTGGCATTGGATATATAGTACCCAATCTGTCTTATCTTATTGTTGAATTAATTCCTTGCTCACTATCTGATGATCTTTGTATCTTTTTATAGCTTTTGGCTGAAGTGTATTTTGTCTAATGCACTACTCCTGCTTGCTTTAGGTTTCCACTTAGGTAGAACATTTTTTTCCATCTTTTCACCAGTGTGTGTCTTTACTAATGAGTTTCTTAAGGTACATATCCTTGGTTATTTTTTAATCCATTTAGCCAAACTATATCTTACCTGGGAGTGTGGTCCATTGACTTTCAAAGCTGTTGTTAATAAGTAGTAACAGTAAGTAGTAAGTAGTAACAGCTGTTATTAGTAAGTAATCTATCCACTTAAAAATTAGTTGGTTTCTTCTGAGTATTCTTCATCCAGTTATGGATGAGCTTCAAAGTTTTCCATTTTGGGCCCAGCACGATAGCGTAGTGGTTAAAGTCCTCACCTTTCACATGCCAGGATCCCATATGGGCACGGTTTCTAATCCCGGCGGCTCTGCTTCCAATCCAGCTCCCTGCTTGTGGCCTGGGAAAGCAGTCAAGGATGACCCACAGCCTTGGGACCCTGCACCCACATGTTGGGCCCTCGCTCCTGCCTTCAGACTGACTGAGCTCCAGCCATTGCGGCCACTTGGAGTGAGCTGTCGGATGGAAGATCTTCCTCTCTGTCTCTCCTCTCTGTATATCTGACTTTGTAATGAGAATAAATAGAAGTTTTGCATGTTCTCATGATGCTAGCCTGCTACCTTTTATTTGCTTCTGTCTGTACATTTCCCTCAAACAAGTTTTAGGAGGCCAGTTGATTCTGATGACTTTCCTGACTTTCACTCATTTTGGAGAATATTTAAGTTATAAAGGATAGTTCTACTCAGCCAAGTATTTTTGGATGATAGGCTTACTTTTTCTTCACAACTTGAGCTAAACCATTCAATTCCCTCTTGGCCTATAGAATTTCTGTTTGACAATGTTGTTCGTTTAGTGGAGGTCCCCTTGAAAACGACAGTGCTTTCCTTTTGAGAATGAACAATTGTTTGTACTTAAAAGAGCTGGACCACAATAGGTCAAGGGAACGTGGATCTTTTCTGATCCTGTCAATTGACATCCTATGGGCCTTCTGTACTTGGAGGTGTACTTATTAAGATCAGGGAAGTTATGAGCTGTTTCATTGAATATGCAGCATACTCTCTTCCTCTCAGGAATTCCAAGAAAGTGTTCATTTCAGTAAGGTCTCAAAGCTCTCGGGCTGCTTTCATTCCCTTTCTCACATTTTTTTAAAAGCTGGCTAGAAAATATTGAACCTGTCTTCAAGTTCAAATATTTTCTAATTCTGTTGATCCTCATTTATCTTGACTTTCAACTATTTTCATTTTTAATTTTTCTTTAAGAAATACTTGATTTGCAAGGTAGATAAAGAGGGGGAGACAGATCCTCCATCTCAATGGCTGACATCAAGGCCTGGGCCACTGGATAGCCAGGAGCCTGGAGCTCTGTCCCTCTTGTAGATGACAGGGACCCAAGTACCTCTGCCCTCTTCTGCTGCCTCTGCAGACATATTAGCAGACATCTGGATCCAAGGTAGAATGGCCAAGACTTGAATCGGAGCTCATAGGAGATCAGTACACAGGCAGTAGCTCAGCCTGCTGCTCACAAGAGCCAGTCCACAGTAGATTTTGTAATATCTGTTCAATTCCTCAAGGTCAGTCCTTGCCAAATTTCTCATATCATGCATTGATTTTCTAATTTCATTTTCTGTTGAAGTGTCTTATGTCTTTTTGAGTGTTCCACATCATTCTTTTTGGATTCTTTATTTTATTGGAAATGCAGGTTTACAGAGAGAAGCAGAGACACAGAAATATCTTCCATCCACTGGTTTATTCACCCAGTGTCCAGAATGGCCTGAGCTGAGCCAATCCAAAGCCAGGGGCTTCTTCCACATCTATCTCCCTCATGGGTGCACAGTCCCAAGGCTTTAGGCTGTCCTCTACTGATTTCCCAGGCCACAAGCAGGGAGCTGGACGGGAAGCAAAGCATCCGGTATTAGAACCAGTGTCCAAATGGGATCCCAGCATGGTCGAAGTGAGGACTTTAGCTACTAGGCTACTGCACCAGACCCCTTAACTGCCAAGCTATTGCGCCAGACCTCTCCCGTGTAAATTCTCAAATTTACTAGCATTCCTATGTATGCACCCTTAATTCTAATGTCGGTGTACACTAGGTATTAATGTTAAACACTTCAACAATGTGGTAGTAGTATCTTATAGTATAGACAATTCTATATGTAAAACTTGCAAGGTTCATTTCTCAACATGCTTAAGCCTTTAGTATTTTCTCCCAGCTTTTCCATTCTACGATAGCCATACTTCTGTAGGACAATATTCTACAAGCAATTCTCTTCCTTAATAACCTGCTTATTTGCTCGATTTACATTTTGAAACAATCATGTAAGACTCCAAATTAAGACATTCTATAAATAAAAACATACCACATTTTAAATACTATTGCTTTAAGCAAGTCTTACCCATTTCTCCCAAACTGTAGAAACACGTTTTAACACAAACCTGCCTCAAAACCGGGAATCAGAAGTTTTTCCAATAACCTTCTTGCTGATGAGGGAATTTTCCCTTCTCAAATGGCAGGTGAGAATCACAATGAGGACCTGAAGAAGCCCAAGGTCCTGAATTCGTTCCAAAGGGCAGACTGCAACCATGCGCCTCCCTTTTGCATGGCTGGTAAGTCTGGAGCTGCTTCTTGGCTTCTGTTTTATTTTATTACTTTTTTAAAGATTTATTTATTTTTATTGCAAAGTCAGATATACAGAGAGGAGGAGAGACAGAGAAGGTGATCTTCCATCCAATGATTCACTCCCCATCTGAGCCGCAACGGCTGGTGTGCGCCAATCTGAAGCTGGGAACCAGGAACCTCCTCTGGGTCTCCCATGCGGGTGCAGGGTCCCAAAGCTTTGGGCCATCCTCAACTGCTTTCCCGGGCCACAAGCAGGGAGCTGGATGGAAAGTGGAGCTGCCGGGATTAGAACCGGCGTCCATATGGGATCCTGGCGCGTTCAAGGTGAGGACTTTAGCTGCTAGGCCACGCCGCCGGGTCCGCTTCTGTTTTATTGAATTCAAGGGAACCAAAAAATTTCAATTTTGCTTTGTCTTAACTAATACATTCCTAGGTAGTCTCTTATCAATAAGATGAAAATCACTTAAAAGGAGATGTTAAAACACTGTTGTTCTTCACAAGGAATCAGACTTCAATTCCATTGTCTTACAGGAAAATTCAGAAATTATGCACATCATAACCAATTTCACTATCTAATTTCAAACTGTTTTTCCTGTAAGGCAAAATCTCACTTCTTTCTAAATAAGAACAAATAATTTAAAATCTGGACCAATTTCATGATTAGGAAACATTTTGACCAATGGACATAAATACTCATTTACTTTATGCTAAATTTGATGCCTCATATGCTATTTTATAATATTGTGAGATTACAATCAAATTATTTTAAATGACAATTATATTATCCAAGTTCTGTCTCAATCTTTGAAGGTTCTAGGGATCCTACTAGAACTTTCAAAGTCAGGAGACTTGGTTTCAAACTCTGAAGAATTGAGGTGTAAATTAAAGTACACTTAACATGTAACTGAATATGTGAATGGATACTGGATTTTAGACCTGATCAGTGCCAGAACAACACTGTAAGCTGAAGACTAAGCAGCAAGAAAACGGTGTAGGAGCCTTAGCCCCGCAGAGGTGGGGAGTCGGGTCTGACCAAGTCCTGTTAGATGAGTTAGACCTCTCTCAAATTACGTACCAGGAGAAAGGGGGTCAGTCGTGGTCCGTCCCATCTTGTCTGTCAGTCATACACAGACCCAATTCTGAACAAGAACAACTAAATTCACGACACAGATAGAAGTCTTGTCTGGACAGAAGTAATAGGACTCTAACTGACTAAACAAACATGCACAATCACTACACACGTCAGAACAGACATAAAATTCAACCTTTTGTGACTTCCAACCTCTTCTTTCACATACTTGAACCTGGAAATGTTTCGTAAAGCAAGCACATAGGTTCATCTCGTGCTTAGCATTAATTTAACAGTGGATTTGGTCCACTGGTTACTTTTATGTATAACTGCTAGATGAAGTTACAGAACAAGTTTCCATTTTTTTCTTATGAATGTTACATCGCTTATGTCTTACCCTGTCCCTCCCAGCTAGGGGTTAGGGCTATGAGGTAGAGCTAGAGAAATTCAGGCCCTGAGGGTGGCCTGGGTGAGGTCTAGAGAAAGTGGAAAAGCCGGTAAGGGCAAAGGTGAAAGTGGCTACAATGGAGAGGAAATCTGTGTGTTACCCAGTGAGGAGAGCAAATGGAGACCTTCAAACGGCGGGATGGGCCCGTTCTCGCAGCAAGGCCAGGATCATGGGGTGATGGGATTATCATCCAGCCTTACATATGCCTGAGCCAATTCTAGGAGCAAATGTACACCATAAAGGCTGTTGGAGATCTCGCAAAAGAATCCTTTCATCTAAAGTTTCGCTAAAACTACAGCAAATAGTTCCTTCTACTGTGCTGATCATTGACATGGTTCAGAATAGGTTACATAGACAAGATTTGACAGAAAAACGTCTGCTGCAGCCCCTCTTCCTTCCTCATGGTTTGTTGGTAAAAGGGCAGGATTTTCCCAATCCAAGCGATTCAAAGAGGTGACCCACTTCTATGGCCCATAATGGATTGCGCTCCAAGGCCAAACAGCCCGCATACGAAGGATCAGGAGGGGGTGGAGGATGCTTGTGGTCTTGCATCAGGCCGGGTCAGGCCTCTGTGCTAGGAAGCGGCTGTCTGTCTTCACCAGCAAGGTAGAACCTAGGGCACAGGGAGAAAACTAAAAGCTGGAGTTCCACGTCATGGTCCCCAGATTCCCTGTGGGAAGTGGAGTCCCAAGGTCAGCAAGCACACGAGCCCTATGGGAGCTGGAGTCCCATGTGAGCCTGCCCACAGACCTTCTGGGAGCTGGAGTCCCACGTCAGTGTGCCCTATGGCCCTGTGGGACCTGCAGTCCCATGTCTGCATGCCCACGGGATCTCTTTGACCTCAATCCTAATTCAACATCCCCCAACCCTGGGGAATCTGGAGTCCCACCTCAGCGTGGCCATGGACCCTCTGAGACCTGGAGTTACACACCAGCTGACTACCAGGGATCTTTTGCAGATGAGGTCCCTGGAAACCTTTCCGGGATCCAGCAGCAGAGGATCCTCCACCCTGCTAGGGTCCAGCAGCAGAGGGCCTTCCTCTGCTGCTGGTGTCCGCCAGCAGAGGACACTCCTCCCAGCTGGGGTCTGGCAGCAGATAACCCTTCTCCCTGCTGAGGTTCAGCAGCAGAGGACACTCTTCCATGCTGGGGTCTGGCAGCAGAGGACCCTACTCTCTGCTGGGGTCCTGCCTCAGAGGACCCTCCACCCGGCTCTTGTCCGGCAGCAGAGGACCCTACTCAGTGCTAGGGTCCGACAAGAGTGGAGCCCCTTCCGGTGCAGGTGTCCGGCACCAGAGGACACCCCTCTGCAGGGGTTTGGCAGCAGAGGACCATCCTCTTCTGCTGGGGTCCAGCAGTAGAGCACCCACCACTACTGTTGGACCCCAGCAGAGAGGAAGCATCAGAGGACCCTCCTCTCTGCTGGGGTCTGGCAGCAGCAGATCCTTCTCCCTGCTGGGGTCCAACATAAGAGGACCCTCCTCTCCTTCTGTTGTCTGACACCAGAGGACCCTTCTATTCTGCGCTGTTCCGGAACAAGAGGAGCCTCCACCCTGCTGGGGTCCTGCAGCAGAGTACCCAAGTCTGATGCTGGGAATCGGCAGCAGAGGACGCTCCTCTGCTGCCTTTCCCCAGCCGAGAGGAAGAAGCAGATGACCCTCCTCTCTGCTGGGCCCCAGCACCTGAGGAACCTCCTCCCTGTTTGAGTCCGGCAGCAGAAGACCCTAATCTCTGCCGATGTTTGGCACCAGAGCACCCTCTTCTTTGCTAAGGTCTGGGAGCAAAGGCCCCTAATCTCTGCTGGGGTCTGGCAGTGGAGGACCCTCCTCTCTTCTGTGGTCCTGCACCAGAGGATCCTCTTCCGCTCCTGGGGTTCCACACCAGAGGACCCACCTCCCTGTTGCTGGGGTCCAGGCCCAGAGGACACACCTCTACTGCTGGGGTCTGGCACCAGAGGACCTTCCTCTGTTGCTGGGGTCTGGCAGCAGCGGATCCTTCTCCCAGCAGGGGTCCCGCAGCGAAGGATCTCTACTTTCTGCTGGGGTCAAGCACAGGAGGACCCTCCTCTCTGCTGGGTTCTGGCAGCAGAGGACCCTCTTTTCTGCTGGGGTCTGGCAGCAGTGGAGCCTCGTCTCTGATGCGGTCCGGCAGCAGAGAACCCACCTCCCTGCTGGGGTTCAGCAGTGGAGGACCCTCCTCTGCTGCTGGGGTCCGGCGGCAAATAACCCTCATCCCTCCTGTGTTACGGCAGCAGAGGACCCTACTCTTCTACTGGAACCCAGTAGCAGAGGACCCTCCTCTCTGATGGGGTCCGGCACCAGAAGACCCTCCTCTCTGCTGGGGTCCAGCACCATAATACCCTCCTCTCTGCTGAAGTCCGGCATCAGAGGACACTGCTTCCTGCTGGGATCCTGCAACAGAGGAACCTCAGTGCTGGAATCCGGCAGCCAAGTACCCTCCTCATTGCTGGAATCCGGCACCTGAGGACCGACCTCCGCTGCAGGAGTCCAGCAGCAGAGGACACCCCTCTGCTGTAGTCCGGCAGCAGAAGCCCCTGTACTCTGTTGGGTTCCGTGAGCAGAGGACCCTCCTCTGCTGCTGGGGTCCAGCAGTAGTGGACCCTACTCTCTGTGGGGTCCTGCAGCAGAGGAACCCCCTTTCTTCTAGATTCCAGCAGAGAGGAAGTAGAAGAGGACTCTCCTCTCAGCAGGTGTCCAGCAGCAGAAGACCGTCCTCTCCTGCTGGCGTCAAACAGCACAGGACCCTTCTCTCCTAATGGAACCCAGTAGCAAGAGGACCCTCCTCTCTAATGGACTGGGGTCCAACAGCAGAGGACCATCCTGTCTGTTGGGGTCGAGCAGCAGAGTACCCTCTTATCTGCTTGGGTCCGGCAGCAGATTACCCTCCTCTCTGCAGATGTCCGACAGCAGAACACCCTGTCTGATGGGGTCTGGCAGTAACTGATCCTCCTCTCTGCTGGGGTACAATAGCAGAGGACCCTCCTTTCTGCTGTGGTCCAGCACCAGAGGACCCTCCTCTTCTGCTGGGGTCAGGGACCAGAGGACCATACTCACTGCTGGCATCCGGCACCAGTGGACCATCCTCTGCTGCTGGGGTCCAAAACCAGAGGACCCTCCTATCCTCTCTTCCCCTGCAGAGAGGAAGTTGCAAAGGACTCCCCTCTCTGCTGGGGTCCAGTACCAGAGGACCCTGTTCTCTGCTGTGGTGCAGTACCATAGGACCTTCCTCTCTGTTGGGGTCTAGCAGGAGAGGGCGCTTGTCTCTGCTAGGGTCCAGCAGAGAGGGAGCAGTACAGGACCTTCCTCTCTGCTGGGGTCCAGCAGGAGAGGACCCTCCTCTTCTGCTGGATCCCTGCAGAAGAGGAAACTCTTCTGCTACTGGACCCCAGCAGAGAGGAAGCTGCAGAGGAGCCTCCTCTCCTGTCTAACACCAAAGAGAGGAAGTAGCAGAGGACCATCCTGTTCTGCTGGTGTCCGGAAGCAGAGGACCATACTCTCTGCTGTGGTCTGGCAGCAGAGGACACTCCTCCCTGCTGGGGTCCAGCAGCATTGGACCCTCGACTTCACTGGGGTCCGTCAGCAGATGACCCCCTTCCGCTGCAGGTATCTTGCACCAGAGAACACCCCTGTGCTATTGGGGTCCAGCAACAGAGGACCCCCCTCTGCTACTGGTGTCTGGCAGAAAAGGAAGATCTGTTGCTGGGGTCCGGCACCAGAGGACCCCCCTTTGCTATTGGGGTCCAGCAACAGAGGACCCTCTTCTGCTGCTGGGCTCTGACACCAGAGGACACTCCCAGCTGGCGTCTGGCAACAAAGGACCCTCCTCCGTGCTGGGGTCTGGCACCAGAAGAGTCCTCTCTCTACTGGGGTCCAGCAGCAGAGGACCCTTCTCTTCTGCTGGGGTCCGGCAGCAGAGTACCCTCCTCTCTGCTAGAACTCCCCTACTCTTTGCTGGGGTGTGGCAGCAGAATTCCCTCCTATTTGCGGTAGTCCAGCAGTAGAAGACCTTACTCTCTGCTGGGGTCTGGCAGCAGAGGACACCCCTCTGCTGCTGGGGTCTGATATCAGAGGACTTCCCTGCGCTGCTGGGGTCTGGAAGCAGAGGACGCCTCTCCCTTCTGGTGTCCAGCAGCAGAGGACCCTCCTGCCTACTGGGTTTCAGCAGCAGAGGACCCTATTCTCACGCTGCACCACTGCAGCAGAGGACCCTTCTATGCTGTTGGACCACAGAAGAGAGCAAGATGCAGAGGACCTTTGTCTTCTGCTGGCCCCCAAAGAGAGGACGAAGCAGAGGACCCTCATCTTCTGCTGGGGTCCGGCAGCAGAGGACCCTCCACTCTGCTGCAGCCTGGTAGCAGAGAACTCCCCTCTCTGAAGCGGTCCGGGAGAAGAGTACCCTCCTCTCTCTTGGGGTCCATCATGAGAGGACCCTGATCAGCTGCTGGCGTCCGGAACAAGAGGACCCTCCTCTGCTGCTGCGTTCCAGCACCAGAGGACACAACTCTCTGCTAGGGTCCAGCACCGGAGAACCCTGCTCTCTGCTGGGGTCCAGCAGCACTGGACCCTCCTCTCGGCTGGGTCCAACAGCAGAGGACACGGCTATGCTCTCTGCTGGGGTCCGACAACACAAGACCCTCCTCTGCTCCTCGGGTCCGACATCAGAGGACTCTCTTCTCTGCGGGTTCTGGAAGCAGAGGATACTGCTTTGATGCTGGGGACTGACAGCAGAGAACAATAATCTGCTGGGGTCTGGCAGCAGAGGTCCCTCCACTGCTGTTGGGGTCCAGCAGCAGAGGATGTTTCTCTGCTGCTAGACCACAGCATAGAAAAAATGCAGAGGAGCCTCATCTTTACTGGACCCCAAAATAGGACACAGAGGAAGACCACATCTTCTGCTGGCATCCGGCAACAGAGGACCCTTCTTTGCTACTGGGGTCCGGCAGCAGAGGTCTCCCTCTTCTGATGTGGAGGAGCACCAGAGAAACCCCCTCTGCTGCTGTGGTCCTACACCAGAGGACCCGCCTCTGATGCTGGAGTCCAGCACCAGAGGACCATCCTCTCCTGCTGCTGTCTGGCAGCAGAGGATTCTCCCCCCTGCTGGGGTCTGGCAACAGAGCACCCTTCTCTGTTCCTCGGGTCAGGCACCAGAGGTCCCTCCTCTGTTGCTATCATCCGACAGTAATGGACCTTCCTCCCTGCTGGGGTCCAGCAGTAGAGGACCCTCCTCCCTGCTGGGGTCCGCCAGCAGAAGAGCCTGCTCCCTGCTGGGGTCTGACCGCACCACAGGACTCCCCTCTCTACTGTGTTCAGTAACAGAGGAGCCTCTTCTACTGCTGGGGTCCGCCAGCAGAGGACCCCCTTCTGCTGCTGGAGTCTGGCACCAGAGGCACACCTCTCTGCTGAGGTCCAGCACAAGAGGACCCTCCTCAATGCTGGAGTCCAGCAGCAGACGACCCTCCTCTCTTCCACGGTTCTGCAGCAGAAAACCCTCCTTTTATGCTTGTTTCCAACAGCAGAGGACCCTCCTCTCCTTCTGGACCCCAGCAGCAGAGGACACTCCTCTGCATCTGAACCACAAGAGAGGAAGTTGCAGAGGAACATCGTCCACTACTGCACCCCAAAGAGAGGATGCAGCAGAGGACCATCCTCTTCTGCTGGGGCCCAGGAGCAGAGGACACTGCTTTGCTGCTGGGGTCCTACAGCAGAGGACAATCCTCTGCTGCTTGGGTACAGCAGCAGAGGACCCTCCACTGCTGCTGGGGTCCAGTACCAGAGGACTCCCCTTTGTGCTGAGGTCCTACAACAGAGGACCCCCCTCTGCTTCTGGGGTCCGGCACCAGAGGAACCACTTGTGCTGCTAGGGTCTGGTACCTGAGGACTCTCCTCTCCTGCTGGGGTTGAGCAGCAGAGGACCCTCTACTCTGCTAGGGTCCAGCACCAGATTACCGCCTTCTGCTGCTTGGGTCAGGCAGCAGAGGACCTGCCTCTGCTGCTGGACCCCAGCTGTTAGGAAGCTGCAAAGGACCCTCCCCTCCTGCTGGACCCCTGCAGCAGAGGACCATCATCTGCTGCTGGACCACAGCATAGGGGAAGTTGCAGAGGACCCTCATTCCCTACTGGACCCCAAAGAGAGGACCCAGCAGAGGACCCTACTCTTCTACTGGCGTCCTGCAGCAGAGGACCCTCCCCCCTGCTGTGTTCCGGCAGAAGAGGACTCTCAACTACTGCTCTGGTCCGGCACCAGAGGATCCTCCTCTGCTGTTGGGGTTTGGCAGTAGACAATCCTCTTCCCTGCCTGTATCCAGAAGAAAAGGACCCTCCTCCCTGCTGTGGTCCGGCAGCAGGGGAACCTCCTATGCTCTTGGAGTCCGGTACCAGAGGACCCTCCTCTTCTGCTGTTTTCTGGTACCAGAGGACCCCCCTCTGCTGCTGGGGTATGGCACTAGAAGACCCCCCTCTGCTGCTGGGGTCTGGCAGCAGAGGACCCTCCTTCTGCTGGGTTCCGGCAGCAGAGGACCCTACTCCCTGCTGGGTTCCGGCAGCAGAGGACACTCTTCCCTGCTGCAGTCCGGCAGCAGAGGACCTTCCTCTGCTCTTGGTGTCAGACACGAAAGGACGCCCCTCTGCTGCTTGGGTCCAACAAAACAGAACCCTCTATGATCTTAGGCCCGGCACCAGAGGACACCCCTACCTGTTGGAGTACACCACCAGAGGTGCCTCGTCTCTGCTGGGGTGGATCAGCAGAAAATCCTCCTCTCTGTCTGGGTCTGGCAGTAGAGGACCCTACACTGCTGCTGCGTCTTACAGCAGAGGACCCTCTTCTTCTGCTGGACCCCAGCAGAGAGGAAGCAGCAGAGAACCATCCTCTCTGCTGGTGTCTAGCATGAGAGGACCCATCTCTATGCTGGGGTCCAGCAGAAAGGAAGCAGAAGAGGACCCTCCTCTCGGCTGGAGTCCCGTAGCAGAGGACCTTCCTCTTCTTTTGGGTTCAGCAGCAGAGGACCCTCCTCTCTGCTGTAGTGCAGCACCAGAGGAGCCTTGTCTTCTGCTGTGGTCCAGCAGCAGAGGAAACTCCTCTCTGCTGGGGTCCAGAAGTGGAGCACCCTCCTCTCTGCTGAGTTCTAGCACCAGAGGACCTTCTTCTCTGCTAGGATTCAGCACCAGATGACCTCCTCTCTGTTGGGGTCCAAAATCCGAGGACCCTTCTCTATGCTGGCGTGGGGTAGTAGAGGACCCTCCTCTCTTTTTGGGTCTGCCAGCAGAGGACGCTCCTTCCTGCTGGTGTCCTGCAGCAGAGGACCTTCATCCATGCTGGAGAGCCTTGGAAGAGCGTCCCGCACAGAGTGCTGATGGCCACGAGAGGGCGCCCAAAGCCGCCATTCTTTCTTTTCTTTTCTTCTTTTCTTTTCTTTTCCTTTTTTTTTTTTTTTTTACAGGTTTATTTATTTTAATCCAAAGTCAGATATACAGAGAGGAGGAGAGACAGAGAAGAAGATCTTCCGTCCGATGAGTCACTCTCCAAGTGAGCCACAATGGCTGGTGCACGCCAATCCAAAGCCGGGAACCTGGAGCCTCTTCTGGTTTTCCCTTGTGGGTGCAAGTTTCCAAAGCTTTGGGCCGTCCTCGACTGCTTTCCCAGGCCACAAGCAGGGATCTGGATGGGAAATGGAGCAGCCAGGATTAGAACCGGTGCCCATATGGGATCCCGGCTAGTTCAAGGCGAGGACTTTAGTTGCTAGGCTACGGCACCGGGCCCCAAGCTGCCCTTTCTACCCCTGGTGGGCTCAGGCCTTCTGAGCTCTAGACAGTCCAACCCGAGCCATCCTAGGGTGAGGTGGGGGTCACAGACAGTATTCTGGTACTCGTGTTGTTGAAAGATCAGGACTCCAAAGCCGAACAGCCCACATACCAAAGCCCGGGAGGGGTGGAGGACGCTTGGGACCTAGCATCAGTTCTAGCCTCTGTGATACGAAGTGTCAGGGTGCCTTTAAGAGCAAGGAAATTAAAGAACCCTGGGAGGTGGTGTCCTATGTCAGCATGCCCACAGGCCCTCAGGGAGCTGGAGTCCAACACCAGCATCCTGGAGGCCCTGAGAGCTGGAGTCCCGCACCTGCGTACCACAGGCCCTCTGTGAGCTGGGTGTTACACACCAGCCCACTGGGGTTGTACTGTGCCAGATGAGGTCCCGGGAAACCTTACCGCCACCACCATTCCTTGCAGAGCACCCTGAGATGCAGGCTCTGGGCGTTCTTTGGCAAGTGGAGCATCTCCCTGATGAGCTACCAAGAGGGCTTCATGGACTTTTAATTTTTTTTTTCATACCAAAGTCCAAGATACAGAGAGGAGGAGAGACAGAGAGGAAGATGTTCCGTCCGATGATTCACTCTCCTAGTGAGCTGCAACAGCCAGTCCCCTCGGGACCCACTCTGCTGGGGCCTCAGCGAGAGGGTCACCCTCGGGACCCCCTCTGCTGGGGCCTCAGCGAGAGGGACAGCCAGAGCCCCAATCCCTCGATGCTGGGATCTTAGAGTGAGGGAACCCCGAACCCCCCTCTCTCTCTGCTGCGGTCTCAGTGAGAGGGACCCTCGGCCCTCCTTTCTCTCTCTCTTTTTCTCTCTCTGCTGGGGCCTCAGCAAGAGGTTCCCCTCGGGACCCCCTCTGTGGGGGCTTCAGGGAGAGGGACCGTCTGCTGCCCTATCTGTTCTTCTCTGGTGGGAACTCAGCGTGAGGGTGCCACTTGTACCCCACCTCTCTCTCTGCTGGGGCCTCAGCGAGAGGGACTCACAACCACCCCCTTTCTCTCTCTCTCTGATGGGGCCTCAGCGAGAGGGACCCTCTAAGCCAGAGCCTCTATCTCTGCTTGGGCATCTGAGAGAGGGTCCCCCTCGGGACCCCGTGTGCTGCGGCCTAAGTGAGAGGGACCACCGGAACCCCCCTCCCTAGCTGCTGGGGCCTCAGTGACACGGACCACCAAGCACCCCTCCATCTCTGCTGGGCCCTCAGTGAGAGGGTCCCCATTGGACACCCCCTCTCTCTCTGCTGGAGCCTCAGCGAGAAGGTACCCCTTGGGACACCCTCTCCTCGGGCCTCAGGAAGAGGCTCCCCCTTGGGACCCCCTCCGTCTCTGCTGGAGCCTCAGCGAGAGGGTCATCCTCTGGACCCCCTCTGCTGGGGCCTCATCGAGAGGAACACCCTCAAGACACCCTCTGCTGCTGGGGCCTCAGCGAGAGGGTCCCCCTCGGGACCCCCTCTGCTGGGGCCTCAGCTAGAGGGACCCTTGGCACCCTCTTCTCTCTTCTCTTGGGCCTCTGAAGGAAGTTAGCACTTGGACCCCCCCTTCTCTCTGCTGGGGCCTCAGAGAGTGGGACACTCGGCCCCCTCTCTCTGCTGGGGCCTCAGCGAGTTATCCCCTAGGGACCCCCTGTGCTGGGACCAAAGCGAGAGGGACCCCTGGTGACTCCTCCCTCGCTGCTGGGCCTTAGCAAAAGAGACCACTCCGGACCTCCTCTACTAGGGCCTCAGCGAGATTGTCCACCTTGGGACCTCCCCTGCTGGGGCCTCAGTGGGAGGGTCCCCCTTGGACCACCCATCTCTGTCTGCTGGGACCTCAGCGAGAGGGTCCCCATTGGGACCCCCTCAGCTGAAGCCTCAGCAAGAGGGACCCTCAAGCTGCTGGTGCCTCAGCGAGAGAGTCCCACTCCGAACCCATTCTGCTGGGGCCTTAGCAAGAGGGAACCTCATCCCCCTCTATCTCTCTGTTTCTGCTAGGGCCTCAGCGAGAGGTTCCTCCTCGGGACCCCCACTCTGTCTTGGGGCTTCAGTGAGAGGGACCATTGGCACCCCTCTCTCTCTCTCTCTCTTCTCTGCTGGGGCCTCAGAGAGAGGGACCCTCGGCCGCCCTCTCTCTGTCTCTCCCTGCTGGGGCCTCAGTGAAAGTGTCCCCCTCGGGAGCCCCTCAGCTTGGGCCTAAGTGAGAAGGACCCCTGGAGCTTGCTTCCCTCTCTGCTGAGGCCTCGGCAATGAGGTCCCCCTCGGGAGCTCCTCTGCTGGGCCCTCTGCGAGAGGGTGTTCCTCGGAGCCTCCTCTCTCTGCTATGGCCTCAGTGAGAGGGTCCCACTCGGGACAAACTCTGCTGGGGCCTCAGCGAGATCGTCCACCTTGGGACCTCCTCTGCTGGGGTCTCAGCAAGACAGTCCCCGTCAGACCCCCTCTCTCTCTGCTGAGGCCTCAGCAAGAGGGTCGCCCTGGGACCCACTCTGCTGGGGCCTCAGTGAGATTGTCCCCCTCGGATCCCTCCCTCTCTCTCTGCTGGGGCCTCAGCGAGAGGGTCCCCCTCGGGTCCTCCTCTGCTGGGGCCTCAGCCAGAGGGACACCCGAATCCCTCTCCCTATCTGCTGTGACCTTAGCAAGTGGGTCCCCCTCGGAACCCCCCCTCTGCCTTGGCCATAGCGAGAGAGTCCCACTAGGGACCCACTCTGCTAGGGCCTCAACGAGAGGGACCCCTGGCGCCCCCCACCCTCTCTGCAGGGGCCTCAGCAAGAGGGTCCCCCTCAGACTCCCCCTCTGTCTCTGCTGTGGCCTCAGTGAGAGGGTCCACTCGGGACCCACTCTGCTGGGGCCTCAGCGAGAGGGTCCCCCTCGGACCCGCTCTCTCTGCTTGGGCCTCAGAGAGAGAGTCCCACTAGGGACCCACTCTGCTTGGGCCTCAGCGAGAGAGTCCCACTAGGGACCCACTCTGCTAGGGCCTCAGCGAGAGTCCCACTAGGGACTCACTCTGCTAGGGCCTCAGCGAGAGGGTCCCCCTCGGGACCCACAGTCTCTTTCCTCTGGGGCCTCAGCGAGAGGGTCCCCTTCAGACTCCCCTCTCTCTCTGCTGGGGCCTCAGCGAGAGGGTTCCCCTTGGGACCCACTCTGCTGAGGCCTCAGGGAGAGGGTCACCCCCGGACCCTCCCTCCCTCACTGCTGGGGCCTCAACAAGAGGGTCCCACTTGGGACAACCTCTACTGGGGCCTTAGCGAGATTGACCCTTTCTTTGCTGGGGCCTCAGTGAGAGGGACCCTCCCAGCCAGAGCCTCTTATCTCTGCTGGGGCCTCTGAGAGAGGGTCCCCCTTAAACCCAACCTGCTGGGTCCTAAGTGACGGGGACCCCCAGAACCCCCCTCTCTTCATGCTGGGGCCTCAGCTAGACGGACCCCCAGAGCCCCTCTCCATCTCTGCTGGGACCTCAGTGAGAGGGTCCCCCTCGGACACGCCCTCCCTCTCTGCTGGAGCCTCAGCGAGAGGATACCCCTCGGGACCCCTTCTCCTCGGGCGTCAGGAAGATGGTACCACTCGGGTACCCCCTCCATCTCTGCTGGAGCTTCAACGAGAGGGTCACCCTCTGGAGCCACTCTACTGCGGCCTCAGTGAGAGGGACTCCCTCGAGACCCCCTCTGCTGGGGCCTCAACGAGAGGATCCCCCTCGGAACCCCCTCTGCTGGGGCCAGAGCGAGAGGTTTTCCCGCAGGACCCCCTCTGCTGGGGTCTCAGGGAGATCATCCTCCTTGGGAACTCCTCTGCTGGGGCCTCAGCGAGAGGAACCCCCGGCGAACCCCTCCCTCGCTGCTGGGGTCTTAGTGAGAGGGTCCCCCTCGGGCCACCCTCTGCTGTGGCCTCAGCGAGGTGGAACCCTGGCGAACCCTACCTGGCTGCTGGGGCCTCATCAAGAGGTACCCCTCGGGACCCCTTCTGCTGGGGCATCAGCTTGAGGGACACCCGGAGCCATCTAACCTTTCTGCTGGGGCCTAGGCGAGAAGGTACCACGCGGGACCCCCTCTGCTGCGGCCTCAGTGAGAGTGCCCCCGCGGGCCCTTCTCTCTCTGTGCGTACCTCAGTGGGAGGGTTCCTCTCGGAACCCCCTCTGCTGGAGCCTCAGCGAGAGTGTCCCTCTCGCACCCCTCCTCTCTCTCTACTGTGGCCTCCTCTCTCTCTACTGCGGCCTCAACTCCAAGGCCAAACAGCCCGCATATGAAGGATCAGGAGG
Organism: Ochotona princeps; assembly: GCF_030435755.1. Classification (NCBI taxonomy): domain Eukaryota; kingdom Metazoa; phylum Chordata; class Mammalia; order Lagomorpha; family Ochotonidae; genus Ochotona; species Ochotona princeps. Next base: position 144,911,480 of record NC_080833.1, read on the forward strand.
GGGTGGAAGACACTTGTGGCCTTGCATCAGGCCAGGCCTCTGTGCTAGGAAGTGGCTGTCTGTCTTCACCAGCAAGGTACAACCTAGGGCACAAGGAGAACTAGAAGCTGGAGTTCCACGTCACGGTCCCCAGAGGCCCTGAGGGATGTGGACTCCCAGTAAGTAAGCCCACGAGCCCTATGGGAGCTGGAATCCCATGTGAGTGTGCACACGGACCCTCTGGGAGCTGGAATCCCACATCAGTGTGCCCATGGGCCCCGTGAGACCTGGAGTCCCATGTCTGTGTACCCACGAGCCCTCTTGTACCTCGATCCTAATTCAGCATTCCCCAATCCCTGTGGAATCTGGGGTCCCACGTCAGCGTGTCCATGGACCCTCTGAGACTGGAATTACACACCAGGTGACTAGCACTGATGGTTCTCAGATGAGGTACCCAGAAAACTTTCCAGAGTCCGGAAGCAGAGGAACCTCCTCCCTGCTGGGGTTCAGCAGCAGAGGACCATCCTCCCTGCTGGGGACCGGCAGCAGAGGACCCTCCACCCTGCATGGGTGCGGCAGCAGAGGACACTAATCCCTGCAGGGTCCAGCAACAGAGGACCCTCATCCCTGCTGCTGGACACCAGCAGAGAGGAAGCATCAGAGGTCCTTCCTCTCTGCTATGGTCCAGCACCAAAGGACCATCCTCTGCAGCTGGACCGCAGCAGAGAGGAAGCCTCAGAGGACTGCCTTCTGCTGCTGGGGTCCAGCAGCCGCAGAGGACCCTCCTCTACAGCTGGTGTCCGGAACCACAGGAACTACTCTGCTTCTGGGGTCCGGTAGAAGAAGACCCTCCTTGCTGCTGGGTTCTGGCACCAGAGGACCCTCCTCTGCTGGTGGGGTCCGTCAGCAGAGGACCATCCTATGCTGCTTCGGTGTGGAACAGAAGGACCCTCCTCTGCTGTTGGATTCTGGCAACAATGGAGCCTCCTCAGCTGCTTTGGTCCATCAGCAGAGGACCCTTTTTTCTGCTGGGGTCTAGCACGACAGGACACTTGTCTCTGCTAGTTTCCAGCAGAGAGGAAGCAATAGAGGAACCTCCCCTCTGCAGGAGTCTGGCAGCAGAGGACCCTCCTCTCCTTCTGGATTTCAGCAGCAGAGGACTTTCGTCTGCTGATGGACCCCAGCAGAGAGGAAGCAGCAGAGGACCCTCCTCTCCTGCTGGACAATAATGAGAGGAAGCAGCAGAGGACCCTCCTATTCTGCTGGGGTCTGGCAGCAGAGGACACTCCTCTCTGCTGGGGTCTGGAAGCAGAGGACCCTCCAACCTGTTGTTGTTTGGCAGCAGAGGAACTTCCACAGTGCTGGGGTGGAGCAGAGAGAAAGTAGCATAGATACCTCCTCCATGCTGTGGTCCAGCCGCAGAGGACCCTCCTCTGCAGCTGGACCTCATCAGAGAGAAAGATGCAGAGGATCCTCGTCTCCTGCTGGACCCCAAAGAGAGGATGAAGCAGAGAACCCTGCTCTCCGCTGGGGTACAGCAGCAGAGGACTCCTCCCTGCTGGGGTCAGGCAGCAGAGGACCCTCTTCCCTGCTGGGATCCGACAGCAGAGGACCCTCCTCTCAACTGGGTTCCGGCAACAGAGGACCCCCCTCCATGCTGGGGTCTGGAAGCAGAGGACACTCCTCTGCTGATGGGGTCCAGCACAAGTGGACCCCCCTCAGATGCTGGGTTCTGGTAGCAAAGAATCCTCCTTTCTGCTGGGTTCCAGCAGCAGAGGACCCTCCTCCATGCTGGGGTCCGGAAGCAGAGGACACTCCTCTGCTCCTGGGATCTGGCACCAGAGGATCCTCCTCTGCTGCTGAAGTCCGGCAGCAGAGGATTTTCCTCCCTGCTGGGGTACGGCAGCCGGGGAACCTCCTGCCTTCCGGGGTCCAACAGCAGACGACCATCCTCTTCTGTGGGACCCCTGCAAAGTGGTTCTCCCCTGCTACTAGACCATAGCAGAGAAGAAATTGCAGAGGACACTCCCCTCATGCTGCACCCCAGGGAGAGGACGCAGGAGAATACACTCCTCTTTTGCTGGGGTCCGGCACCAGTGGACTCTCCTCTCTGCTGTACCCCAGCAGAGAGGAAGCTGCAGAGGACCCTCCTCTCCTGCTGGGCATCAAAGAGAGGAAGCAGTAGAGGACACTCCTGTTCTGCTGGGGTCTGGCAGCAGAGGTCCCTCCTTATTGTTAGCGTCAATGTGCATAGGAGCCTCCTCTCCTAATGGGGTCCAGCACCAGAGGACACTCTTCCCTGATGGACTTGGGTCCAGCAGCAGGGTCCCTCCTCTCTGCTGGAGTCCGGCAGCAAATGACCCTCCTCTTTGCTGGGGTACAGCAGCAGAGGACCCTACTCTCTGCTGATGTTCGGCACCAGAGCACCCACTTCTTTGCTGAGGTCTGGGAGCAAAGGATCCTCCTCTCTGCTGGGGTCTGGCAGTGGAGGACCCTCCTGTCTTCTGTGGTCCTGCACCAAAGGATCCTTTTCCGCTCCTGAAGTTCCACACCAGAGGACCCACCTCCCTGTTGCTGGGGTCCAGGCCCAGAGGACACTCTTCTACTGCTGGGGTCTGGTACCAGAGGACCTTCCTCTCTGCTGGGATCCAGTACCAGAGGACCCCCCTCATCTGCTGGCATCCGGTACTGTAGGAACCCCCTCTGCTGCTGGGGTCCCGCAGCATAGGACCTCCCTCTGCTGCTGGCGTCCGTCAGCAGAAGACTAGCTTCTGCTGCTGGTATCCGACAGCAGCGAATCCCCTTCCGCTGCTGTGGTCTGGCAGCAGAGGATGCTGCTCTGCTGCTGGCGTCCCACAGCAGCTGCTCTGCTGCTGCACCCTTGCAGCAGAGGCCTTCCTTTGCTGCTGGACCACAGCAGAGAGGAAGTTGCAGAGAGCCCTCGTCCCATACTGGACCCCAAAGAAAGGATGCAGCAGAGGACCTAATCTTGTGATGGCGTCTGGCAGCAGAGGACCCTTCTCTCTGCTGGGGTCTGGTACCAGAGGACACTCCTCAGCTGTTGGGGTCCAGCAGGAGAGGACTCCCCTTCTTTGCTGGGTTCTGGAACCATAGGATCCCCCTATGCTTCTGTTGTCTGGCAGCAGAGTACCCCCCTCTATTGCTGGGTTCCAGCACCAGAGGACCACCCTCTGCTGCTGTGGTCTGGCAGCAGAGGACCTTTCTCCCTTCTAAAGGTCCTGCACCAGAAGACCCTACTAGGTTGCTCGTGTCGGGCACCAAAGGACCCAACTCTGCTGCTGGGGTCCGGCCACAAAGGTCCTTCCTCCTTGCTATGGTACAGCAGCAGAGGATCCTCCTCTGCTACTGGGGTTTGGCAGCAGAGGACCCTGCACCCCTGCAGCCGAGGACCCTCCTCCCTCCTGGACCCCAAAGGGAGGACGCAGCAGAGGACATTCCTCCTCTACTGGTGTCCAGAAGCAGAGTACCCACCTCTTTCTGCTGGCTCCAGCCGCAGAGGACCCTCCTCTCTGCAGTGGTCCGGCACCAGAAGACTATCCTCTGTGCTGTTGTTTGGCAGCAGAGAACCTCCTCCCTGCTGCGGTCAGACAGCAGAGGACCCTCCTCTCTCCTGGGGTCCAGTACCTGAGGACCCACCTATTTTTGGATCCCAGCAGAGAGGAAGTAGCAGAGGACCCTCCTCTTCTACTGGCATCTGGCAGCAGAGGAAAACCTTCTTCTGCAAAGTTCCGGCAGCAGAGGACGATCCTCTTTGCTGGGGTCCGGAAGCCTAGGACCCTCCTTTCTGCTGTGGTCCGGCAGCAGAGGAACGTCCCTGCTGGTGGGGTCCAGTACCAGAGGACTGCCTTCTGCTTCTGGGGTCCAGCAGCAGAGGACCCTCCTCTGCTGCTGGACCCCAGCGGAGAGGTAGCAGCAAAGGACCCTCCTCTGCTGGACTCTTGCAGCAGAGGACCGTCCTCTGCTGCTGGACCCCAGCAGAGGGAAAGTTTCAGAGGACCGTCGTTGCCTACTGGACCCCAAAGAGAGGACACTGCAGAGGACCCTACTCTTCTACTGTGGTCCAGCACCAGAGGACCCTCCTCTGCTGCTGGACCACAGCACAGAGGAAGTTGAAGAGGACCCTCATCCCCAACTGGGCCCCAAAGAGAGGAAACAGCAGGTGACCCTCTTCTAATGGCGTTCGGCAGCAGAAGACTCTGCTCTGCTGCTAGCGTCCGGCAACAGAAGATCCCCCCTCTGTTGCTGGGGTCCAGCACCAGAGGACACCCCTATGCTCCTGGTGTCCTACAGCAGAGAACCCGCCTTCAGCTGGGTTCCTGCAGCAGAGGTCCTCCCTCTGCTGCTGTTTCTGGCACCAGAGGATCCCTCACTGCTTCTGGGTTCCGGCACCAGAGGACCCCCCTTGCTGGGGACCGGCACCAGAGGAACCACTTGTGCTGCTGTGGTGCGGTACCCGAGGACTCTCCTCTCCTGCTGGGGTCGAGCAGCAGAGGACCCTCCACTCTGCTGGGGTCCAGCACCAGAGAACCGCCTTCTGCTGCTGGGGTGCGGCAGCAGAGAACCCCCTCTGCTCTTGGGGTCTGACACCAAAGGACCCGCCTCTGCTACTGGGTCTGGCAGCAGAGGATACCCCTCTTCTGCTGGTGTCCGGGAGTGAAGGTCCTCCCTCTGCTGCTGTGGTCGGGCACCAGAGGACACCCCTCAGCTGTTGGGGTCTGGCACCAGAGGACACCCCTCTGTTGCTGGGGTCTGGCAGCAGAGGACCTTCCTTCTGCTGTGTTCTGGTAGCAGAGGACCCTCCTCCCTGCAGGGATATGGCAGCATCCTCTCTGCTGGTGTCTAGCATGAGAGGACACTTCTCTCTGCTGGGGTGCAGCAGAAAGGAAGCAGCAGAGGACGTTCCTCTCAACTGGAGTCCTGCAGCACAGGACCCTCCTCTTCTTTCCTGTTCCAGCAGCAGAGGACCCTCCTCTCCTGCTGTCAGATCCCAGCAGCAGAGCAGCGTCATCTCCTGCCTGACACAGCAGAGAGGAGGGTTCTCAGCTGCTGAACCCCAGCCTAGAGGATTCTCCTGTGCTACAGCACCACAGCAGAGAGGAAGTTGCAGAGGACACTCATCTCCTGCTGGACCCCACCGAGAGGACAAAGCACAGGACCCTAATCTTCGGCTGGGATCCGACAGATGAGGACCCTGTTTCTGCTGGGTTCCTGCAGCAGAGGACCCTCCTCCCTGCTGGGGTCCGTCAGCAGAGGACCCTCTTCTGCTGCTCGGGTCCGACACCATCAGACCTCCTCTGCTGCTGGGGTCCGGCACCAGAAGACCCTCCTCCCTGCTGGGTTGTGGAGGCAAGAGGGCCCTCCTCCCAGGTGGGGTCTGGTGGCAGAAGACCACCCTCTCTGCTGGGTACAGCAGCAGAGCATCCACCACTGCTGCTGTTGTCTGAAACAAGATGACAACCCTCTCTGCTGGGGTCTAGCACCAGAGGATCCTCCTCTGCTGATGGGGTCCAGCACCAGAGGACCTCCGTATGCTCCTGGGGTCTGGCAGCAGAGAACACTCCTTCTGCTGGGTTCCTGCAGCAGAGAACTCCCCTCTGCTGCTAGTGTCCGGCACCAGAGGAACACCTTGTTCTGCTGTGGTGCAGTACCCAAGTACTCTCCTCTCCTACTGGGGTCCAGCGGCAGAGGACCCTCCACTCTGCTGGGGTCCAGCACCAGATAACCGCCTTCTGGTACTGGGGTGCGGCAGCAGAGGACCCACCTCTGCTACTGGACCCCAGTGGAGAGGTAGCAGCAATGGACCCTCCTGTCCTGCTGGACCCCTGCAGCAGAGGGCCCGCCTCTGCTGCTGGACCACAGCATAGGGGAAGTTGCAGAGGAACCTTGTTCCCTACTGGACCCCAAAGAGAGGACACGCAGAGGATCCTACTCTTCTACTGGCGTCCTGCAGCAGAGGACCCTCCTCTCTCCTGATATACGGCAGCAGAGGAAGTCCTCTCTGCTGGAGTCCGGCAGCAGAGGACCCTCCTCTCTCCTGCTGGGTTTCGGTACCAGAGGACCCCCTTGTCCTGCTGGGGTTTGGTAGCAAATGACACTCCTTATGCTGGGTTCGGGCAGCAGACAACACCCATGTTCTGCTGGGGTCCAGCAGCAGAGTTCCTCCCTCTGCTGTTGGTGTCTGGAAACACAGGACCCCCCTCTGCTGCTAGGGTCCGGCACCAGAGGACCCTCCTTCTGCTGGGTTCCTGCAGCTGAGGACCCTCCTCCCTGCCTTGGTACGGCAGCAGAGTCCCTCCTCTCTGCTGGGGTCCGGCACAACAACACCCTACACTCTGCTGGGGTCCAGCAACAGAGAACCCTCCTCTGTTGCTGGGGTCCAGCAACAGAGGACACCATTCTCTGCTGGGGTCCAGCACCAGAGGACCCTCCTCTCAGCTTGCTCGAGCAGCAGAGGACCTTCATCTCTGCTGGGGCCCAGCACCAGAGGACAATCCTCTACTGCTCAGGTCAGACAGCAGAGGACACTCCTCCCTTCTGTGGTCTGGCAGCAGAAGAGCCTCCTCTGCTTTTAGGGTCCGGCACCAGAGGACCTCCCTCTCTGCTGGGGTCCAGCAACAGAGGATCTTTCTCTGTGCTGGGGTGTTTCACCAGATGACACCCCTCTCTGCTGGGGTCCAGCACAGGAATACCCTCCTATGTGCTGGAGTCCCCCAGCAGAGCACCCTCCTCTCCTGGGGTCTAGCACGAGAGGACCCTCCTTCTCTTCTGGGGTCCTGCAGCGCAGGACCCTGCTCTCTGCTGGGGTCCGGCAGCAGAGTACCCTACTCTCTGCCATGGTCCCACACCAGAGACCCCCCCCTCTGCTGCTGGGACTGGCAGCAGAGAACCATTCTCCCTGCTGGTTTACGGCAGAAGAGGGTGCTCTACTGCTGCTGGGGTCTGGTAGCAGAGGACCCTTCACTCTGTAGGACCCCAGCAGAGAGGCGAGTCCTCTGCTGCTTCCTCTCTGCTGGGGTCCGACAGCACCAGAGGACCCTCCACTGCTGCTGGGTTCTAGCATCAGAGTACTCCCCTCTGTAGCTTGGTTCCGGCACCAGAGTACCCACCTCTGCTGATGGTGCTGGCAGCAGAGGACCCTACTGCCTGCTGTTTTCCAGCACCAGAGCACCCTGCTCTGCTGCTGGGGTCTCGAAACAGAAGACCCTCCACTCTGTTGGACCCCAACAGAGAGATAGCAGCAAAGGAGCCGCCTCTCTAATGGTTTCCGGCAGCAGAGGACCCTCCTCTGTACTGGGGTCCGGCAGCAGAGGACCATCGTCCCTGCTGAGGTAAAGAAGAATGAACCCTCCTCCCTGCTGTGGTCTGGCAGCAGAGGACCACCCTCTGCTGTTCTGGTCCGGCAGCAGAGGACCCCCTCTCTGCAGGGGTCTAGCACAAGAGGACCCTCTTCTCTGCTGGGGTCCAGCACCAGAGGAAGCAGCACAGGAACCTCCACTCTGCTGGGGTCCTGCAGCAGATGACACACCACTTCTGCTGGGTTTAAGCAGCAGAGTTCCTACTCTCCTGCGGGACACCTGCAGCATAGGACCGTTCTCTGCTGCTGGAGCCCAGCAGAGAGGAAGTACAGAGGACACTCAACTCCTGTTCGACCCCAAAGAGAGGATGCGGCAGAGGAACCTCCTCTTCTGCTGGGGTCCGGCAGCAGAGGACCATGCTCTCTGCTGGGGCCTCGCAGCAGAGAACACTCCTCTCTGCTGCGGTCTGGCAACAGAAGATCCTACTCCCTGCTGGGGCCTGGCAGCCGAGGACCCACATCCCTGCTGGGGTTCAGCAGTGGAGGACCCTCCTCTGCTGCTGGGGTCCGGCAACAGAGGAACCTCGTTCCTGCTGTGTTCCGGCAGCAGAGGATTCTCCTTCCTGCTGGATTCGGACAGCAGAGGAACCTCCTCTGCTGAAGGAACATAGCAGAGATAAAGCATCAGATGACCCTCTTCTCTTCTGGGGTACAGCATCAGAGATCCTCCTTTCTGCTGGACCCCAGCACAGAGGAAGTCGCAGAGGACAATCCTCTCTGCTGAGGTACAACAATAGAGTACCCTCCTCTCTGCTGGGGTCCGGCAACAGAAGACCCTCATCTGCTGCTGATATCCAGCAGCAGATGCCCATCCTCTGCTTTTGGTGTCCAGCAGCATAAGACACTCCTCTCCCTTGGACCCCATCAGAGAGGAATCAGCAGAGGACCATTCTCTCTACTGGGTACAGCAGTAGAGGACCCTCCTCTCTGTTGAGGTCCATCACCGGAGGACCCGCCTCTCTGCTGGGATCCAGCAGAGAAGAAGCAGCAGAGGACCCTCCTCTATGCTGGAGTCCAGAGGAGGACCCTCATCTCTGCTGGCGTCTGGCAGCAGAGGACCATCCTCTTCTGCTGGGGTCCGGCAGCACAAGATCCTCATCTCTGCTGCTGCCTGGCACCATAGGTTCCCCCTCACTGCTGTTTTCCTGCAGAGAGAAAGGAGCAGAGGACAATCCTATTCTGTTGGACAATAAAGAAGGAAGCAGCAGGGGACCCTCAACTGCTGCTGGGTCTGGCAAACAGGGGACTCTCCTTTCTTCTGTGGTCCGGCAGCAGATGACACTCGTCCCTGCGGGGTTCGGCAGCAGAGGACCTTCCTCACTGCTGGGGTCCAGCAGCAGAGGATCCTATTCACTGCTGGGGTCCGGCAGCAGAGGACCTTCCTCTCTGCTGGTGTCTGGCAGCAGAGGACCCTCCTGTCTGCTGGAGTGCAACACCAGAGAAGCCTCGTCTTCTGCTGGGGTCCAGCAGCAGAGGAAACTCCTCTCTGCTGGGGTCCAGAAGCGGAGCACCCTCCTCTCTGCTGAGTTCTAGCACCAGAGGACCTTCTTCTCTGCTAGGATCCAGCACCAGAAGACCCTCCTCTCTGTTGGGTCCGACATCCACGAATCCTCCTCTTTGCTGGCGTTCCGCAGTAGAAGACCCTCTTTTCTGCTGGGGTCCTGCAGCAGAGGACCCTTCTCTCTTTTTGGGTCTGCCAGCAGAGGACGCTCCTTGCTGCTGGGGTCCAGCAGCAGAGAACCATCATCCATGCTGGAGAGCCTTGGATGAGCGTCCTGCACTGAGTGCTACTGGCCAGAAGAGGTCGCCCAAAGCCGCCGTTCGTTCTTTCTTTCCTTTTTTTCTTTTCTTGTTTACACATTTATTTATTTTATTCCAAGGTCAGATATACAGAGAGGAGGAGAGACAGAGAGGAAGATCATCCGTCCGATGAGTCACTCCCCAAGTGAGCCACAATGGCTGGTGCACGCCAATCCAAAGCCGGGAACCTGGAGCCTCTTCTAGATCTCCCATGTGGGTGCAAGTTTCCAAACCTTTGGGCCGTCTCTACTGCTTTCCCAGGCCACAATCAGGGATCTGGATGGGAAGTGGAGCAGCCTGGATTAGAACCGGTGGCCATATGGAATCCCAGCGCATTCAAGGCAAAGACTTTAGTTGCTAGGCTACGGCGCAGGGGCCCAAGCTGACCTTTCTACCCCTGGTGGGCTCAGGCCTTCTGAGCTCTAGACAGCCCAGCCTGAGCCATCCTAGCATCAGGTGGGGGTCCTGGACAGTATTCTGGTACATGTGCTGTTGAAAGATCAGGGCTCCAAGGTCGAACAGCCCACATACCAAAGCCCGGGAGGGAGGAGGACGTTTGGGGCCTAGCATCAGCCCAGGCCTCTGTGATAGGAAGTGTCAGGGTGCCTTTAACAGCAGGGCACTTAAAGAACCCTGGGAGATGGACTCCCACATCAGCATGCACACAGGCCCTCAGGGAGCTGGAGTCCCATGCCTGCATCCTCAGAGCCCTCTGAGAGCTGGTGTTAAACACCAGCCCACTGGGGTTGTACTTGGCCAGATGAGGTCCCGGGAAACCTTACCGCCACTCACATTCCTCGCAGAGCACCCTGAGATGCAGGCTCCGGAAATCTTTGGCAAGTGGAGCAGCTCCTTGATGGGCTGTCAAGAGGGCTTCATGGACCGTTTTTTTTTTTTTTTTATTACAAAGTCTGATTTACAGAGAGGAGGAGAGACAGGAAGATCTTCCGTCCAATGATTCACTCTCCAAGTGAGCCGCAATGGCTGGTGCACGCCAATCCGAAGCTGGGAACTTGGAACCTCTTCCATGTGGGTGCAGGCTCCCAAAGCTTTGGGCCATCCTCGACTGCTTTGCCATGCCACAAGCAGGGAGCTGGATGGGAAGTGGAGCAGCCGGGATTAGAACCGGTGCCCATATGGGATCCCGGCTCGTTCAAGGCAAAGACTTTGGCCACTAGGCCACGCTGATGGGCCCCGGCTTCATGTATTTTTGCATGTGTTGGGTGGTGGTTAGGGTGATACACTACTCGGCCTGCCTTGGCCTAGCTGAGTGGTGTCTGGGCATGTGGGCTCCTAAGCCAGGAGCCAGGTGGATGGGCAAGTAGGCACCAGAGGTCACCAGCCATCTGCAATAGGAAGTCCCAGGCCCTAGCTGCTAAAGAAAGCACCCTGCAACATGCAGCCCTGCTGCCCAGCACATATGATGATGGCCAGGGAGCCACCAAGGCCCGCACAAGGTAGGGCTTTCAGGGCCTGTGCTTCCTGCACACAACAGGGTGCACAAAGCTGCCTTTCCTATCTCTAGCTAGCACTTGAGGGGTCAGCCATCCCTGTCATGTGCTTTGGAGGCAGGAATTTGGCCTCACAGCCTCCAGCCAGATGCTGCTGCCCTCTTGTTCACCAGGGAGTGCTTCACCCTCCTCCATGGATCCTTCTGGATTCAAGACTCTTCCTCCTGCTGGTCAGCTGTGGACCATCGGCCGCTGCTGATGTGCCATCTTCCACAAGACATCCCAACAGCTGACATCTGTTCTTCACAGAGGTCCTTCTCCCCAGGACAGGTAGAGTAGCAACATGCCTGGATCCCTCGTCTGTACTGGCTGCTCTCACAGCACGGAACTGCATAAGTCGTGCAAGCCAGGGGGACAGGCACCTTCAGCAGCCTGGTGAAGGAGCTGCTGAAGGGTCGAACAAGGATTGGTGTGGTGTGGTGTGGTGCAGGGTATTGTCCCAGTGGGTCAAGCCTCAGCCTGCCAGGTGGATGGCCTGTACGGGTGCTGCTTCAAATCCTGGCTGCTTCCCCTGCAGTCCAGCTCCCTGCCGATCCTCCTGGGAGAGCAGCGGAGGATGCTGCAGGGGCTTGTGCCCCTGTGCCCCTTTGGGAGATCTGGAGGGAGCTCCTGGTTCCTGGGCTTGTCCTGACCCAGCCACAGCTGGCTCTGGTGGTGGTCCTTGGGGATGTGAGCCAGCAGATGCAAGAAAGATTCTGTCTCTCCCTCTCTGTTCCTCTGTGCTTCCAAGAAAAGAGGACAGAGGGAGGCAGGAGGGAGGAAGGAAAACACAGAAAGCTGCCGGCCTCCTGCGAGGGAGCATGCTGTGTGCTGTGCTGTGACTCTAGACTGCTTTTAGCTGTCAATGCAGACCCCCCAGGGCGTGCATATGGCTTCCGTCATGGGACTTGTGTGCAAGCTCTAAAAAGAGTGTCCTTGAGAGCAAATGCCTCTCTGAGCTGGGGTGCTTCCATTGATTTGGCAGGAGAGCCTTGGATGAGCATCCTGCAGTGAGTCCTGGTGGCCATGAGGGTGCTCGATGCTGCCCTACCTTTTTTTTTTTTAAACAGATTTATGTATTTTATTCCAAAGTCAGATATACAAAGAGGAGAAGAGACAGAGAGAAAGATCTTCCGTCCGATGATTCACTCTCCAAATGAGCCGCAAGAGCTGGTCCCCTGGGGACCCACTCTGCTGGGGCCTCAGTGAGAGGGACCCTTGGCCCCCCCTCCATCCCCTCCCTATCTGCTGGGGCATCTGCAAGATGGTCCATCTCGTGAGCCCCTCTGCCTGGGTCTCAGCGAGATGGTCCTCGTCGGACCCCCCTCTCTCTCTACCTGGGCTTCAGCTAGTGGGACCCCCTGTGACCCCTTCCTTGCTGCTGGGGCCCCAGTGAGAGGGTCCCCTCTGGAATCCCTCTGCTGAGCCTCAGCAAGAGGGACCCCCGGTGCCACCTACACTCTCTGCTGGGGCCTCAGCGAGAGAGATCCTCAGAGCCCGACCTTCTCTCTGTGTTGGGGACTCAGCTAGAGGGTCCCCCTCAAGACCCCGTCTTCTAGGGCCTCAGTGAGAGGGACCCCTGAGTCCCACACTCTCTCTGCAGGGTCCTCCGCGAGAGGGCCCCACTGGGGAACACCTCTCCTGGGGCCTCAGTGAGAGGGACACCCTCGGGACCCCCTCTGTTGGGGACTCAGCGAGGGGGAACCCCGGCGACCCCCTTTGCTTTGGCCTCAGCGATAGGGACACCCGGAGCCACCTAACCTCTCTGCTGGGGCCTAGGCAAGAAGGTACCACTTGGGACCCGCTCTGTTGCCGCCTCAGCGAGATGGTACCCCCAGAACCCCCTCTCTCTCTGCCTGGGATTCATCGAGAGAGATCATCAGAGCCCGACCCTCTCTCTGTTGGGGACTCAGCCAGAGGGTCCCCCTCAGGACCCCGTCTTCTGGGGCCTCAGTGAAAGGAACCCCTGAGTCCCACTACCTCTCTGCTGGGTCCTCTGCAAGAGGAACCCCAGAGCCCCACTCACTCGATGCCAGGGCCTCAGTGAGAGGGACTCACAACCACCCCCTTTCTCTCTCTCTCTCTGATTGGGACTCAGCGAGAGGGACTCACAACCACCCCCCTTCTCTCTCTCTGATGGGGCCTCAGCGAGAGGGTCCCCTCGGGATCCCATCTGTTGGGACCTCATCGAGAGGGACTCCCTTGAGACCCCCTCTGCTGGGGTCTCAGCGAGAGGGTCCCCCAGCGCCCCCCTCTGTTGCTGCGGCCTAAGCGAGAAGGACTCCCAAGCACCCCTCCATCTCTGCTGGGGTCAGCGAGAGGGTCCCCAGCGGGACACCCCTTCCCTCTCTGCTGGAACCTCAGCGAGAAGGTACCCCTCGGAACCCCCTCTGCTGGGGTCAGTGAGAGGTTCCTTCTCATACCCCCCTTTCTCTGCTGGGGCCTCAGCGAGAGGGTCACCCTGGGGACCCACTCTGCTGGGGCCTCAGCAAGAGGGTCACTCTCTCAGACCCTCGCTCTCTAACTGCTGAGACCTCAGGGAGAAGGTCCCCCTTGGGACCCACCTCTACTGGGGCCTCAGCGAGAAGGACCCTGTCTCTGCTCTGGAACCTCAGTGAGAAGGACCCTCCCAGCCAGAGCCTCTATCTCTGCTTGGGCATCTGAGAGAGGGTCTGCCTCCGGACCCCGTCTGCTGCGGCCTAAGCGAGAGGGACCCCAGAGCCCCGCTCCCTAGCTGCTGGGGCCTCAGAGAGCTGGACCCCCGAGCACCCCTCCATCTCTGCTGGAGCCTCAGCAGGAAGGTACCCCTCGGGACCCCATCTCCTCGGGCCTCAGGAAGAGGGTCCCCCTCGGATACCCCCTCCGTCTCTGCTGGGGCCTCATCAAGAGGAACTCCCTTGAGACACACTCTACTGGGGCCTCAGCGAGAGGGTTCCCCGGCGCCCCCTCCCTCGCTGCAGGGGCCTCAGTGAGAGGGTCTCCATAGGGACCCCCTCTGCTGGGGCCTCAGAGAGAGGGACACTTGGCACCCCTCTCTCTCTCTCTCTTTGCTGGAGCCCCGAGAGAAGTTAGCACTTGGAACCCCCCTTCTCTCTGCTGGGGCGTCAGGGAGTGGACCCTCGCCCACCTCTCTCTGCTGGGGTCTCAGTGAAGGAGGCCCTAGGGACCCCCTCTGCTGGGGCCTCAGCGAGAGGGACCCCTGGCGACTCCTCCCTCACTGCTGGGGCCTCAGCGAAAGAGACCACTCGGGACCCCCTATACTGGGGCCTCAGCGAGATTGTCCACCTTGGTACCTCCTCTGCTGGGGCCTCAGAGAGAGGGTCCCCCTCGGACCGCACATCTCTGTCTGCTGGGACCTCAGCGAGGGTGTCCCCCTTGGGACCCCCTCAGCTGGGGCATCAGCAAGAGGGACCCTCACGCTGCTGGTGCCTCAGTGAGAGGGTCCCACTCCGAACCCATTCTGCTGGGGACTCAGCAAGAGGGACCACCACAACCCCCCTTCCTAGCTGCTGGGGCCTCAGTGAGAGGGTCACCCTGGGGAGCCCCTCTGCTGGGGCCTCTGTGAGAGCGTGTTACTCGGACCCTCCCTCTGTCTGCTGGGGCCTCTGTGAGAGGGTCCCCCTCGGGACTCCACTGCTGGGGACTCAGCAAGAGGGACCACCACAGCCCCCCTACCTAGCTGCTGGGGCCTCAGTGGGTGGGTCACCCTGGGGAGCCCCTCTGCTGGGGCCTCTGTGAGAGCGTGTTCCTCAGACCCACCTCTCTCTGCTGGGGCCTCTGTGAGAGGGTCCCACTCGGGACAACCTCTGCTGGGGGCTCAGCAAGAGGGACCCTCCCAGCCAGAGCCTCTATCTCTACTGGGGCCTCTGAGAGAGGGTCCCCCTCGGGACCCTGTCTGCTGCGGCCTAAGCGAGAGGGACTCCCAGAGCCCCCCTCCCTGGCTGCTGGGGCCTCAGCGAGACGAACCCTCAAACATCCCTCCATCTCTGCTGGGACCTCAGTGAGAGCGTCCCCCTCGGACACGCCCTCTTTCTCTACTGGAGCCTCAGCAGGAAGGTAACCCTCGGGACCCCATGTTCTCGGGCCTCAGGAAGAGGGTACCCCTCTCATATAACCCCTCTGTCTCTGCTGGAGCCTCAACAAGAGGGTCACACTCTGGAGCCCCTCTGCTGGGGCCTCAGCAAAAGGGACCCCGGCGCTCCCCTCCCTCGCAGCTGGGGCCGCAGAGAGAAGGTCCCCCTCACAACCCCTTCTGCTGGGTCCAGAGCGAGAGGTTTTCCCTCGGGACCACCTCTGCTGGTGCCACAGTAAGATCGTCCCCCTTGGGACCTCCTCTGCTGGGGCCTCAGCAATAGGGTCCCCCTTGAGACCCACTCTGCTGGGGCTTCAGGGAGAAGGTCCCCCTCGGACCCTCCCTTCCTCGCTGCTGGGGCCTCAGCGAGAGGTTCCCCCTCGGGACCCAGTCTGCTGGGGCTTCAGGGTGAAGGACCATCGGCCGCTTCTCTCTCTCTCTCTCTCTCTCTCTCTCTCTCTCTCTCTCTCTCTCTCTCTCTCTCTCTCTCTCTCTTTTTGACTGCTAGGGCCTCAGTGAGAAGGTCCCAATCGGGACCCACTCTGCTGGGGCCTCAGTGAGAGAGACCCTTGGCCCCCCATCCCCTCCCTATCTGCTGGGGCATCTGCAAGATGGTCCATCTCGGGAGCCCCTCTGCCTGGGTCTCAGCGAGATGGTCCTCCTCAGACCCCCCTCTCTCTCTACCTGGGCTTCAGCTAGTGGGAACCCCGGCAACCCCTTCCTCGCTGCTGGGGCCTCAGCGAGAGGGTTCCCCTCTGGAACCCATCTGCTGGGGCCTCAGCGAGAGAGATCCTCAGAGCCCAAGCCTCTCTGTTGGGGACTCAGCCAGAGGGTCCCCCTCAAGACCCCGTCTTCTGGGGCCTCAGTGAGAGGGACCCCTGAGTCCCACACTCTCTCTGCTGGGTCCTCCTCGAAAGGGTCCCCCTGGGGAACACCTCTCCTGGGGCCTCAGTGAGAGAGACCCGCTTGGGACCCCCTCTGATGGGGACTCAGTGAGGGGGAACCCTGGCGACCCCTCCCTCTCTGCTGGGGCTTCAGCGAGGGGGAACTCCGGCAACCCCCTCTGCTTGGGACCCAGCTAGAGGGACACCCGGAGCCACCTAACCTCTCTGCTGGGGCCTAGGTGAGAAGGTACCACTCGGGACCCCCTTTGCTGGGGCCTCAGCGAGAGGGACACCCGGAGTCCCCTTCCCTCTCCGTTGATGCCTCAGCAGGAGGGTCCCCCTCGGGTCCCCCTCTGCTGGAGCCTCAGTGAGAGTGTCCCCCTCGGACCCTTCCTATCTCAATGCTTTGGGCTCAGCGAGAGGATTCCACTCAGGACCCTCTCTGCTGCTCCCTCAGCGAGAGGGTCTCCCCAGACCCCCCTCTCTCTCTCTGCCTGGGCCTCATCGAGAGAGATCATCAGAACCCGACCCTCTCTCTATTGGGGACTCAGCCAGAGGGTCCCTCTCAGGACCCCATCTTCTGCGGCCTCAGTGAAAGGAACCCATGAGTCCCACTACCTCTCTGCTGGGTCCTCTGCGAGAGGGTCCCCCTGGGCACCACCTCTCCTGGGGCCTTAGCGAGAGAGGGACCACCTTGGGACCCCCTCTCCTAGGGCATCAGCATGAGGTTTGGCCTCGGACCACCCTCCCTTTCTGCTGGGGCCTCAGCGAGAGGGTCCCTCTTGGGACCCCCTCTGCTCTTGCCTCAGCGAGAGTCCCCCTCCGACCTCCCCTCTCTCTGTGCTGTGTCCTCAGTGAGAGGGTCCCACTCAGGAACCCCTCTGCTGGGTCCTCAACCCGAGGGTCCCCCTCGCAATCCTTCTCCATCTCTGCTGGGGCCTCCGTGAGAGGTTCCCCCTGAGGCACGTATATTATGCCTGTATATATTATGTAAGTATGTTAGTATTTGTGAAGCATCCCTCTCTTTATCTTGTCTTTTTGCTATGAGCACCAGGTTCCGACATTTCCTGCCAGTTTCTATTTTAACCAGACTATCAGACTGTCTGGTGTGTGACCCCAGCTGTTGGGGGTCTGGCCCTCCCTTTATAAATAGCATAATCTCTGACCGTGCTTTTGCTTATCATTCTCCTGTTATTACCACAGGGAAAATACCCACCTTCTCTACGTGGCAGCTTTGTGGGGTTGGGACATGCACTGGCATGCACCCCGTTTTCCCTTCTTTAGGAATTCAATGATTCCTGTGGAATCTATTAGTTCCATCATTCGTCTGAACTTGAGGACTCGCTCACATAGGTGAACCTCAGCTCCTTGAATTTGAAGCTTGTGTCTGCCTGTGTTATCCCCATGTTTCTCTCTCACATACAGAAAACACCTCTGAAGTAAATGACACCACGTTCCAGTGCACCCTGACAGCGTCCTGGAATGGCAATTGCAATTCTGCTATTCTTCAGCCCCTGCCCTGAATCCTGCCTGTGTCTGTTGGGACTGACGGAGAGGCCTCTGTTGGCCTGATAAAGAATAAAACAGACTGGCATAATGGCGACCACCATAGCCAGTACATCAGCAGCCTCCACCACCAGTTACCTTGGTGACAATGAACAAGGTTGCGGTACAGACTGCCAGAGTTATGGAACAATAGGACTTTACTGATGTACATGAGCAGGTGGGCACCCTTGTGTTGTAACTGCGGGTTGATCTGTTGGCAGAGGAACAGCAGAGGCTGTGAGATTGGGTCTAGGCCTCTTGCACCCCATCGTATGCCTTTTTGTGTGCAACACCTATGCAAGTGCAAAATGCTTCCAAGCCCGGGAACTGCTGTCTGCTCGTTGCTACCAAGCTAAAGATATTCCTATGGTCAGGGCCTCTTGTCCCCCAGCATATGCTTTATGTATGTTTCACCTGTGTAGTGCTATGTTTTCCCAAGCCCGGGAACTGCTGTCTGCTCGTTGCTACCAAGCTAAAGATACTCCTATGGTCAGGGCCTCTTGTTCCCCATCATATGCTTTATGTATGTTTCACCTGTGTAGTGCTATGTTTTCCCAAGCCCAGGAACTATTGTCTGTTATTTTACAATGCTGTCATTTTTATTTAAAGTAACAAAATAGTTTTCCAGTGATTGTTTTCATGAAAATCAGATGCTTTTGAAGAAATAACTGGCATTAAAAAAAACGTGTAGACAGTTACTCTGGAGAAACCTCACACTACCTCTGCTCATTGTCTTTCTTTCTGGAAATCCTAGAACTCGGATTAAACAGGTTGGGATTCATTTTCAACCGTCCTGTTAGGAGTTCTGTTTGTCTCTTGACATGTTTTGCACCTCCATGCTCTACAACGTCTTTGATCTCTGTTTAGTAATGGTGTTAAATGCAGCCTCCTGGTGGTGTTGTAGGGCCCAGGAGCCCTGGAGGTAGTTGGAGAGTAGCAGCTCCCGCACCCCCACCCGCCTGCCCCAGCTAGACTTAAACTGCAGGCTTTTGTCATTCTACAAGTAAAAGGAGAGACAGATGAACAGTAGGACAAAAGGACAGTCCTCACTCAGATATGTGTGCAGGCAATCTCAAAATGAACAATTTCCCCACCTGGCTGGGGTTACATTTTCCTTCTAGCATAAGGAGTGTAGCTATAGTATGTGTGGTGAGCTCCTTATGGTGGTTAAGGACACCTGGTACCTGATGCAAAGTGAGGCTTAGCTGCAGGATGCAGAGCAGGGGTGCTGAGGCTTTGGCCATGTGGAAACAGCCTGGAGGAGATGGCAGTGAGGATGGCTAGGGTGTTGGCAGTATTCAGCTTCCTGTCCCTCACTGTTTGCCTGCTTTGCCCATGTCAAGTATGTCTAATTGACTAAATCTATTGACTTGGTAATACTTTGTGTATAAAATTTCATTTCCAGAAGTTCTAGTAGATCATTTTCAAGTCCATGTCTTTTGCTTCTGTTTCTAAATCTGCTTGTATTTTATTGCTTTAAAGACAATGTTGATCACATTTCCCATGGTTACTGTTTCTCAATGTGCAATTCGTGGATCTACTTCTGCTTTTTCTCACTCTTGATATCCTATTTCCTGGTGTACCTAATCTTTCATACAGATTATTTTGCAAGTTTGTATATAGCAATAAATGTGGAGGTCTCAGAAAACTAACCTCTCTGGAGAGGATTTACCTCTGCCCTACCCATCTGCGACCCCCTCATTGATGCTCAGGACTTGAAATTAATTCCCTTAAACTGTGATCCCAAGGACCCAGCACAGTGGCCTAGTGGCTAAATCCTTGCCTGGAAGTCACCAGGATCCCATATGGGTGCCACTGCGTGTCTGCTGCTCCACTGTCCATCCAGCTCCCTGTTTGCAGCCTGGGAAAGCACTATAGGATGGCCCAGATCCTGGGCACACAGAAAAAGCTTCTAACTCCTGGCTTCGGATCAACTCCGCTCAGGCCATTGTCACTTTATCAGCAGATGGAGGATCTTCCTGTTTTTCCTTCTCTGTATAGATCTGCCTTTACAAAGAAAAATCTTTAAAAATACATCTATATAATCTCGGGCTGTAGGGGTATATGAGGACTCTACTGTGTCTCATTTATTCTAACTGATGTCCAGTGGAAACTTTTTTGAGTGTGTCTGCTAGTAGCTTCTCAACTTCCAGCAGACACAGGGCTCTGATGTCTGACCCTCTCCTAAACGTCACTTCCAAATGTGTTCAGGTCACAGAGCCCACAAAAGCAGCTCTCAGGTTTTATCGCATGAGATTCTTTTTTGTCCTGTCAGTTTTTGCCAGATACTGTTTTGCCAGCTTTTCAATTGCTAAGAAAGATGCTTTAAATTTAGCTTTACTGCTTATCAGTGAGAGTAGATCCAAATAATTAAGCCTGACTTGACTAGAAATGAGATGTCACATCTCAATATCTTAAAGCAATAGAAAAAGTAATGGTGATTTTGAGTATCATAGTAATGTTGCTATGAAGTTAGAAAATCAGGTGGAAGTAAGTACTGTGTACCCTTGAATTTTCTTCCACTGAGATTCAGTTGAAGAAAAATGCATGGAGATGGTTTGCTTTGATGGATTTGAGATCATCTGTAAGAGTGGGTAAATAGTTCTGGCAAAGTGCAATTGAAATAGAAGTTTGGTGCAAAAGAAAAAGCCCTAAAATCCATGAACCCAGTGGTCTTCATGTTTTTGGAAAAAATTACAAAAAACTGCAGAGATTTCCAGTGTTTTTTTTGCACTTGCACTTAATTTCCATTTTTCCCCATTGGTGTCTTGAAGTGCACTCACACAAACATTGTTGTAGACTCTTCCCCTGCCAACCTATCAAAACTGTTGGGAAAAAAATAAGGTTTTTGGTTTAAAAGTACATTTACTTAGAGTGTTCCTTTTTATCTTTAATTTTTTTTAAAAATTTATTCATTTTATTACAGCCCAAGGTCCTGAATTCGTTCCAAAGGGCAGACTGCAAGCATGCGCCTCCCTTTTGCATGACTGGTAAGTCTAGAGGTGCTTCTTGGTTCCTGTTTTATTTTATTATTTTTTTTAAAGATTTCTTTATTTTTATTGCAAAATCAGATATACAGAGAGGAGGAGAGACAGGGAGGAAGATCTTCCATCCAATGATTCACTCCCCAAGTGACCGCAACGGCCAGTGCTGCGCCAATCTGAACCCGGGAACCAGGAACCTCATCCAGGTCTCCCATGCGGGTGCAGGGTCCCAAAGCATTGGGCCATCCTCAACTGATTTCCCGGGCCACAAGCAGGGAGCTGGATGGGAAGTGGAGCTGCTGGAATTAGAACCGGCGCCCATATGGGATCCCGGGGCATTCAAGGTGAGGACTTTAGCCACTAGGCCATACCAACGGGCACTTTACCCTTAATTTGTGTTTGTTATTGCCATGAGAAAAGTTTTGGCCGAGTCATAAACAGTACCTACTCGTGCAATAAGGGAACTGATCAAACTTGCAGCGATAGTTTGTACATAAAGAGACTGCTGATCTTTGGCTTCATGGTAATAGAGCTATGGTGAGTCACTGGCTTAGAGAAGCCTTCGGACAAGGCCAGCAGTCATGCATCACAGCATGTGGCCGGATATGGGGGAGAGAGTTGGAGAAGGATTTACTAAGTAATTGTCCACTATTTGAGCAGTTTAGGTCCATAAAGTGTGACTCGTCCAGTCTGGGATGCCTACATTTAAATTAGAGAAAAATAAAGAGGAGCATGTTGAGAAATGCCGGCTCTGTTACCCTCTTGTTGTGTCACTTTGCTGGCAAGGACAAAAGAAACTATTCAGCTATTTTCCCATAACAAAGTTAACATTGTATAAAGAATATATGTGGAAAAGAAATATTTGTGAACCTGTACTTTTCATACTGTCTATGAACTAAGGGACCTACAGATAAGCCATCCTATTCTTAGATTTCAAATTTGAGAAATATTCACTTAATATGTAGGGAATCCAATTTCTGATTAATACTTTGCAAGTGGATCCACAGTTGGCAACAACAATGCTGCGTTCTGCATGCCAAGTGTTACACCAAGCACACTATCACTGACTTTCAGAAGGTAGGAATCAGTGATCCTATTCAACAGATGAGAAACAAAGGCACAGAGAAGTTTCTTGACAAATACATGAAGTGCTCATAACTCATTTTGGCTCATGGAAAAGCTGTAACTCGAATCCTACTTCACATAGCAGAAACACCAAAACTAGGGAACCTAAGGTAAAGCGCCAGGGCAGGGGAGGTCGTGGGGAGGGATGTTGGGTGGCAAAGTCCAGGCTTCACATTTTGTTTTCCTACTTGCTAAAGGCATGTGATTAAGTTAGTTCCTGCTACTATTATGGTTAAACTGTTTAAAATATCATCCCTAGGCAAATGTTGGCAGAGATTAAGATGATGCTGGAGGACTCCTGTAGCCCGTATGATGGGGTCTGGATTCCAATGCCGCTTCAACTGCGGGCTCTAAACTTCATCTTTTTTTTGCTTTTGTTTTGTTTTTTTTTTTTTTTTATTAAATTTATTCATAGGAACTGTGATTCTCCCCACACTTCCCCACACCCTCCTCCCATGGTGGGTTCCTCCAACTTGTTGCGTAACCATAGTTCAAGTTCAGTTGAGATTCCCTCTTAGCAAGCATATGCCAAGTATACTAACTTCATCTTAATGAACCCTGGAAGTAACCAAGTGATAATCTGAACAGCTAGGTTCCTGCCATCCGCATACACCTGGGGATGGATATCTGACAGCTGCCTTTGGTCTGACCTAGCCCATGCTGTGGCAGGCATTTTGAGATTAAATCGGTTAATAGAAAATCTTTCTCTATTCTCTTACTCTCCTCTCTTTTTTGTAAAGTTTTATTTAACTGGAATACATTCCTTGTATTTTACTTAAAGTTAAGAGCATAATGAGATTTCCCAACCTGTCTAGCCTTCTGCCACACTCTCGCCTTTTCTCCTCCTTCCTTTATAATTTTTGTTTAACTTTTCACTGCAGCATACTTTGAGGTTATAACCACAAGTTTAATCCTCCATTAAAGAATTCCACAAGTAGTAAGTAGAAAAACCACTATTTCTCAAGAGTACAGATGAGGGTTATAAACATTAATCAAATCTCAAGGTGTCTGTTTCAGTCATATTCCACTTCTGTACTTTGTATTAGCTAACAAACAGGAAGGAACCCATTTGTCTTTGGGGGACTGGTTTATTTCAGTAAGTATAAGAGGCAAGTGTCTACTTGCCTCCATTCTTTCAAATAAATAATAAAATTTAAAACAGCCATCCTTCTTGATCAGTCATCCCTTCCATGGGAGAAATATACTATGACTTCTTGTGTGTGTGTGTGAGACAGAGAGAAAGCGAGAGCGAGAGAGAGAGAAAGAGAGAGAGAGAGAAGATCCTCTTAAAATATCTATTTCCATCTCATCAGAAACCAGGGAGTTGGAGCAAATGAGGCACTTGGAATGCTGACGGGAAGGTACTGAGGGGAGCTAAGTAACTTGGGAGTGATGTATAGGAGGAAAGCATTTGCTAGCATCCTCTCCGACGT
Organism: Ochotona princeps; assembly: GCF_030435755.1. Classification (NCBI taxonomy): domain Eukaryota; kingdom Metazoa; phylum Chordata; class Mammalia; order Lagomorpha; family Ochotonidae; genus Ochotona; species Ochotona princeps. Next base: position 144,934,167 of record NC_080833.1, read on the forward strand.
CTTACAGGACTGAAAATTATTCAATAGCGTAAAACTATCAATAAGTGCTGACTATAAATTTTGGTTTGTGGAAAGAGCCAGAGACTGAAATCACATTGTCTAACCTGAAAGAACTCCAAACCATGACTGTAATTCTCAGTTGCAGTCTACTGAGAGTTGGGTAGGAGAAGCGAGGCCAGTTCCCTGAAGCCTTGGAAAGATTGACTGTGTGATGCCATGTTTTCTATTGCAGAAAACAATGCACAAGTCCCCTACCAATGCCAAATGGACATCAACAAATCAAATATTCTGAATGTATGTTTTTGCTTAGTTCCCTGGTAATCTTACCTTAAGAACAAGGTCTACTGCACTCACTGGGCAGCTTTTTCTTTTTTTCAGTCAAGCAAAATGAAGGAATTGTTGGAATATCATGCTTTGAGGCCAGAAACTCTCAATAAGATGAACAGTTCCAGTGAAATACATTGCCAGAGGGATTGTGTCTGCTATCGTTTGAACAACTGTTGAACTACTTACCTGCAGATGTGCAGGAAATCATGTGCAAAACCATGCTGTACTCACTTGCTACTATTTTACATGTAAACGCATTCTATGGCTTATCAGGATCTTTAACCGTAAACATTTGAGTGACAAATCTCCAACTGGACCCGGAGCAGTAGCCTACTGACTAAAGTCGACGCCTTTGCAAGTGCCAGGATCCCACAGGGCTGCTCGCTCACTTGTATTCTGGCTGCTCCACTTCCCATCCAGCTTCTTGCTTGTGACCTGGAGAAGCAGTCAAGGCCAGCCCAAAGCCTTGCGGCCCTGTACTGGCATGGGAGACCTAGAAGCTTCTGGCTCAGCTCCAACTGTTGCAATCACTTGGAGTGGCTCAGCAAATGAAAGATTTTTCTGTCTCCTCATCCTCTCTGTAAATCTGACTTTACAGTAAGAATATTTTTTTAAAGATTTATTTATTTTTTTGGGGAAGCCAGACATGTAGAAAGGAGAGAGGACAATCTTCTGTCCAATGATTCCTTCCGCAAAGTGGCCGCAACAGCTGGAGCTGAGCCGATCTGAAGCCAGGAGCCCAGGACCTCCTCCAGGTCTCCCACGTGGGTGCAGGGTCCCAAGGCTTTGGGCCATCTTCAACTGCTTTCCCAGGCCACAAGCAGTGAGCCGGATGGGAAGCAGGACTGCCAGGACTAGACGCAGTGCCCATATGGGATTCCTGCACATTCAAGGCGAGGACTATAACTGCTAGGCCACGTCACCAGGTCCAAAATCTTAACTCTCCAACTAAAATACTGAAGGCCAGTACATTGTGAGCTGAACATATCCCATGTTGGTAGCCCATTCCTAAACCAATGCTGGCCTTTTTTTCAAGGATAACTAGGCTGTCAGAATTACTCCATATGCACGGGGCTGAAACTTCCTAAACACACACGCAAGCAAGAATTGTAAAGAAAGATGGCTTGTGTGAGCATGAACTTCACCCCATTAAGGTTCTTAAATAGTTATCTGCTTTTAGCTCATTTCCTACTAAAAATTCAAATGTCTCAATTTTCCATTAGGCTGTTACAGCTTCGTCTGTTAAGCATAGCCCCGCGTTCCCTAGCATCACCTCGTAGATCATTCTTGATCTCGGAGCTTCTGACGAGCTGTGTGGATTCCAAGTGAGATTTGCCTTACCGGAATTATGCATACATGTCAGTAAGGATTGTTTTCCATCATTTAGGGACCAAGTGATTTCTAGAAAAGCCATAATGTTGAGAGTACTTCCAAAGTTATTTACTGTTACGGCATGGTAGAGAAACTGACACGTGAGCTGGACTAGACGTTAATTTGTCAGCATTGGCCAGCAACATTCCTCGTGTAGACAAACGTGGGAGTAATGCTCAAACGCTCAATACCGAGATAGGAGAAGATCAGACAAGGATGAAAGTCTGGCGCTTCTCTGCCTCGTGGAGGTGTTTGAGGAAGTAGGAAGTGGGATGCTTCACAAAGTCTGTAAAAATGGAGTCAAAAGAGAAGTTTCCATGCAGACTTGAAATCCATATGTTGGCTTTCATGATCATTCTCCACAAACATTTTAAAGACTGGTTGAAAGAGACAGTGTATGTGAGTTCTATAGCTCACCAATGTTAGGAAAAGTACACCTGTTCCTGGTTAAGTACCCAACTTGTGAGAATTCCATAATTTTTAGCTTGTATTTTCTGCCTTCTGGCTAGATGTGTTTTGGATTTTTATTCTTTGGGCAGGTGTGGGTAAAAAGTGGGAAATTAATGATGATCAAATTAGACAATGGACCTACTTATTAGCTCTAGAGGAAGTCTAACTACAATGAAAATTAGACTTGTGGATTATTTGAGTTACAATTCCCTCACTTTTTTTATGAAGTACGTTGCATTAAGTGACAGTTTCATAGGCTCTGGGATTCCCCCAAGCCCTCCCCATGCCATCCCCCCATGGTGGATTGTTCCACCTTGTTGCAGTATTACAGTTCAAATTAAGTCAAGATTCTTTCATAGCAACCATATAGTTTGCATAGTGTCCAGCATCTTATTGTCCAGATAAACTCCAGGTTTCTTGGGGAGACCATCTCTGGTCTGAAAATAGAGCTGGCAGAATATCATCCCAATCAATTAAAAGCCACAACAAAACATCAGCAACAATTTACAACATTATGGAGTTAATTGACATGGTATTGAGTAATCAGTACGTTAAAATGCAAGTTCTTAACCACATCCTGTGAGTACTTCATTGGCATTTCAATTTTAGTTTACACACGGAACCGGCTTGTATACACCTTAAAATGGCTATAGGGTACTATTCAGCTGTCTCATGTCTATTTTCATTGGAGTATTTAGCAGTTTATAGGGTTAAAACATAATGTTGCTGAACTTGGCAGATTTTAGGATAGTCTAAACTGGCTTATAACTCTGACAAGGCTTATAACTCTGTCAACAGTTGAGGTGCAGACCAGTTTTAGGAGGGGTGTGCAGAGAAATCTTCAATGCGTTAGTGAGGAGTAACCAATCTTTGTGTCCTGCCTAGTAAGGTATGTGTGAGTCCACGCCGACCATTTCCTCCTGGTTCTAAGCTTTTCTTGTTGTTCTGTATCCTAATTTTTTTTTGGTGGGGGGGTCTCTGCAGCGACCCTGATGGTCCTTGCAGGAGAGGGTGGGGATCCAAAGTTGGAACTAAGTAAGGATCAGAGAAAGCTCCTCTCCCTAGTCCCAAAGGAAGTTTACTGCTCTTCTGTTTCTGCAGACTGCTCAGGGCTCCTGGCTGTTGTTCCGATGACCTTGGATCCTGTCAGGAAGGATTTGGGCTTCTTCCATCCCATGTGGGAGATCCAGATGGGGGTGGATGACCTCAGAATTCGCAGGCTCCGAAGGCACTCCAATTCCCTATGTTCTTGGCGGTTGGGATATAGTCCTTGGTGCCCGTAGTGATAGTCCTTGGTGAGGATCCGGGAGTCTACAGGGTTGGGATACAAGCCTCCTCCTGTCCACCTGCTCCACTCTGGGGTGCCCCCCTGCTCTGTGTGTACGACCTGTTAAGAGATTGCCAGGATCGCTCTTGATTCCCCCTATATGTCTTTGTAGTTTGAGTTACTTGTTCCATTCCTGACAGGTTATACTTCACGTCTTCCTCACATTCTAAGCAGATGGAAGATTTCTCTGCTCTCCCACCCCATTTCCAAGTAGCATAGGGTCTTAAAAGTATATCAGGTTTTACAATTCTTTGATGTAGATCATAAGCAGTTTGACTCACATTGATTGTTGGTTCATTGGTTACATCACAATATCTTATTGCATGAGCTACAGACTGTTTGGGCTTGGAATAATACTACAATTTACAGGTACTGTTTTTCGAACTGGCATCATTTCATCTTAAATTAAGGCAAATATGTGGTATCTAACCTTCTGGAATTGGCTCATTTCCCTTAGCATTATGGTTTCCATTTGGGCCCATTTGGCCACAAAGAACTGCATTTTGGTTTTTTTAATAGCTGAATAGTATTTCATGGAGTAGATGAACCATAGCTTTCTTATCCAGTCTTCTGCTCATGGGCATTTTGGTTGCTTCCATGTTTTTGCAATTACTGATTGTGCTGCTATGATCATAGGGGTACATGTTGGTTTCTCATGAAACAGATGTTTTGGATGTATTCCTAGGAGTGCTATTGCTGGATCATACGGTATGTTGAATTTGAGTTGTGTGAATGTTCTCCATACTGATTCCATAGAGGCTGTACCAACCTGCAGTCCCACCAACAGTGGAGTAGGGTTCCCTTTTCCCCGCTTCCTCGCCAGCAGGTGTTGTTGGTGTTTCTTTGTATGTGTGCCATCCTTACTGGCATTAGGTGGTACCTCATTGATGTTTTCATTTGGATTTCCCTTATTGCCAAGGAACTTGAGCATTTTTTCATATGTATTTTTGGTTAGGTTTATCCCAGATACTTCATAGTTTTCTGTTATTTTGAATGATATCTTGCTGATTAGATCCCTTTCCATCTTGGGGCTGTTTGCATACACTATAACTGTTTTTCGTTACGTCATTTTGTACCCTGCCACTCTACCAAACTCTCGTATAAGTTCTAGCTGTCTCTGTATTGAGTCTCTTGGCTCTTGTAAAGAAGCATAACACATCGCCATGGAGGAAAAAGACACGAGGTGTAGTTAAGCGAGGGAGTGAAAGTGAGGGTTTGTTCTTTGTGCCAGACTGTAAGAACAAAAGGTGAATTTTTGAATATTTTTCACCATTGCAAAGAATCTTACTGGTACAATAATGCACCAGTCAAAACCTGATAGTTCCAATTGTTTGCATGTAATAGTTAGCAGACGCATGTCTCCATAATTTTCTCATTAAATCAGTCTGAATGTTCCACAACAATTAAAATCCTCATGTTTTAAGTTTCTGGTTACTTGAATATATAAGGTAGTCATAATTTTAAGTGCAACTTTTTACATTTTTAAGATCAGTTGACACAAATATGCTTCCACGGGGACTCTGTAAGGGTTTGCTGCATGTAAAACAAACATTGGGTACTGATGAAATGGAGGTGAATAGATCTAGTTATGTAGTTCCTTGGATAATTTCTATGTGGTGAAACACTCAAATTCCTTCCATCTAGCTTTATATGTATTAACTGTATGTTATATATAATGTGTAGACGCGTCCACATATGTATGTACACACAGCATGTTATTGGTAACTGTCATCACCTTGTCATACTATAGAACACCAGAACTTAGTTCTTCTACCCAGCCATTACTTTCAACTTGTCCGTCAGACTTCTCCCATTTTTCTATCCCTCTCCCTTCTTCCCCCCAATCTGTGATATTATTCTAAATTCACATGAGATCAACTTTAAATTCCAAACAATGTTTCAAAAAGTTTGTAGAAGACAGAATTAAAGATCTGTTTATCTTGATGAAAAAGGTCTTAAAATTTGCGTTTTTCGTACAATGAACACCATGAATGCATATACAGGTCTTCACAATAGTCCCTAGTGACCTTTCACCTTTCTCTAGTGTTGGTTAGATTTCGTTTCTCAGCTCTCCTCTCATTTCTTTTCACTGTTTTTAACATTTATTTTATTTTCATTACAAAGTCAGATATACAGAGAGGAGGAGAGACAGAGGAAGATGTCCCGTCCGATGATTCATTCCCCAAGTGAGTGCAATGGCCCGTGCTGCACCGATCCGAAACCAGGTGCCTGGAGCTGCTTCCAGGTATCCCATGTGGGAGCAGGGTCGCAAGGCTTTGGGCTGTCTTTGACTGCTTTCCCAAGCCACAAGCGGGGAGCTGGATGGAAAGTGGAGCTGCTGGGATTAGAACCAGCACCCATACAGGATCCTGGAGCGTTCAAGGCAAAGACTTGGCTGCTAGGCCACACCGCCGGGCCCAGCTCTCTAATTTCATTTCAATGTTTTGTTTCTAGGTTAGTCTATAAGTTTGCTGTTTTATTTCTTTTTGAAATAACCTTTGTTTCACTGATCTTTCATGTTTTTCTCTTCATTTACTGGTTTGATCTTTATTTCTTTACTAACTTTAGGATTTAGTTTATTCTGCCTTCTCTAGATACCCAAAATGCACCTAACCTGTTTGAAACCTTTCCATTTTTTTTATGTAGGCATTTAATGCTTCAACCTTTACTTAGTATTTCTTTAGATGTCTTATGTAAGGTTTGAAATGCTGTATTTTCATTTGATTCAATTTTTAAGTTTTCTTTTGGATTCTTCCACATTTCTTCTTTGGATTTCAGGATCATAATATGTAATCTGCAGATGGTTTTGTTTTCAAGATTTATTTGAAAGGCAGATGTTACAAAGAGAAGATTTTCTGTCCACTGGTTCACTCTCCAAATGGCTGCAATGGCCGGAGCTGAACCAATCCCAAGCCAAGAGCCAGGAGCTTCTTTGAGGTCTTCCACACAGGTGCAGGGTCCAAGCACGAGAACTATCCTCCACTGCTTTTGCAGGCCATAAGCTGAGGGCTAGAAGGGAAGTGAGGCCCCCGGAACATGAACCAGTGCCCACATGGATGCCGGTGTGCAAGGTGGAAGATTAGCCTCTTGAGCCACAGGGCCCGCCCCTCAATCTATGGCTTTATAATTAGCAAATTTGTCTGGATTTAGATTTTTGTGATTAGAAAAGATATGATGTACTTTTTGTTGTGGTTTAATATGTGGTCTTAGAGGAAGTTTAGTGTATTCAAGTACATATTCTAAAGCTATTGCAATGAATGCTGTGTCAGTGTCTGTATACCTTAGAACTGTGGTTCTTCTTTTTGTTTTTTTTGGTTTTGTTGTTGTTTTTGTTTTTTTGTTTGTTTGTTTTTTTTTGCTTGACTGACATGTTAGTTGATTCCTTAACTCCACTTTTCTTGATCTTTAGCTTGACTCTCTCTTTAGATATGTATGTGTTTTTTTAAAAGATTTATTTTGTTACAGAAGCAGATATACAGAGAGGAGGAGAGACAGGGAGAAAGATCTTCCGTCTGATGTTTACTCCCCAAGTGAGCACAACGGCCGGTGCTGCGCCAATCCAACCAGGAACCTCCTCCAGGTCCCCCACGCAGGTGCAGGGTCCCAAGGCATTGGGCTGTCCTCGACTGTTTTCCCAGAGCACAAGCAGGGAGCTGGATGGAAAGTGGAGCTGCTGGGATTAGAGCTGGCATCCATATGGGATCCCAGGGCATTCAAGGCGAGGACTTTAACACTAGGCCATGCTGCCGGGCCCTCCCTTTAGATATAATAAGGCTTTTTAAGAAAACGACATGCTGTGGCATTGGATATATAGTACCCAATCTGTCCTATCTTATTGTTGAATTAATTCCTTGATCACTATCTGATGATCTTTGTCTTTTTATAGCTTTTGGCTGAAGTGTATTTTGTCTAATGCACTACTCCTGCTTGCTTTAGTTTTCCACTTAGGTAGAACATTTTTTTCCATCTTTTCACCAGTGTGTGTCTTTACTAATGAGTTTCTTAAGGTACATATCCTTGGTTATTTTTTAATCCATTTAGCCAAACTATATCTTACCTGGGAGTGTGGTCCATTGACTTTCAAAGCTGTTGCTAATAAGTAGTAACAGTAAGTAGCTGTTATTAGTAAGTAATCTATCCACTTAAAAATTAGTTGGTTTCTTCTGAGTATTCTTCATCCAGTTATGGGTGAGCTTCAAAGTTTTCCATTTTGGGCCCAGCACAATAGCGTAGTGGTTAAAGTCCTCACCTTTCACATGCCAGGATCCCATATGGGCACTCTTTCTAATCCCGGCGGCTCTGCTTCCCATCCAGCTCCCTGCTTGTGGCCTGGGAAAGCAGTCAAGGATGACCCACAGCCTTGGGACCCTGCACCCACATGGGGGGCCGGCGCTCCTGGCTTTGAACTGACTGAGCTCCAGCCATTGCGGCCACTTGGAGTGAGCTATCGGACGGAAGATCTTCCTCTCTGTCTCTCCTCTCTGTATATCTGACTTTGTAATGAGAATAAATAGAAGTTTTGCATGTTCTCATGATGCTAGCCTGCTACCTTTTATTTGCTTCTGTCTGTACATTTCCCTCAAACAAGTTTTAGGAGGCCAGTTGATTCTGATGACTTTCCTGACTTTCACTCATTTTGGAGAATATTTAAGTTATAAAGGATAGTTCTACTCAGCCAAGTATTTTTGGCTGATAGGCTTACTTTTTCTTCACAACTTGAGCTAAACCATTCAATTCCCTCTTGGCCTATAGAATTTCTGTTTGACAATGTTGTTCATTTAGTGGAGGTCCCCTTGAAAATGACAGTGCTTTCCTTTTGAGAATGAACAATTGTTTGCACTTAAAAGAGCTGGACCACAATAGGTCAAGGGAACGTGGATCTTTTCTGATCCTGTCAATTGACATCCTATAGGCCTTCTGTACTTGGAGGTGTACTTATTAAGATCAGGGAAGTTATGAGCTGTTTCATTGAATATGCGGCATACTCTCTTCCTCTCAGGAATTCCAAGAAAGTGTTCATTTCAGTAAGGTCTCAAAGCTCTCGGGCTGCTCTCATTCCCTTTCTCACATTTTTTTAAAAGCTGGCTAGAAAATATTGAACCTGTCTTCAAGTTCAAATATTTTTTAATTCTGTTGATCCTCATTTATCTTGACTTTCAACTATTTTCATTTTTAATTTTTCTTTAAGAAATACTTGATTTGCAAGGTAGATAAAGAGGGGGAGACAGATCCTCCATCTCAATGGCTGACATCAAGGCCTGGGCCACTGGATAGCCAGAGCCTGGAGCTCTGTCCCTCTTGTAGCTGACAGGGACCCAAGTACCTCTGCCCTCTTCTGCTGCCTCTGCAGACATATTAGCAGACATCTGGATCCAAGGTAGAATGGCCAAGACTTGAATCGGAGCTCATAGGAGATCAGTACACAGGCAGTAGCTCAGCCTGCTGCTCACAAGAGCCAGTCCACAGTAGATTTTGTAATATCTGTTGAATTCCTCAAGGTCAGTCCTTGCCAAATTTCTCATATCATGCATTGATTTTCTAATTTCATTTTCTGTTGAAGTGTCTTATGTCTTTTTGAGTGTTCCACATCATTCTTTTTGGATTCTTTATTTTATTGGAAATGCAGGTTTACAGAGAGAAGCAGAGACACAGAAATATCTTCCATCCACTGGTTTATTCACCCAGTGTCCAGAATGGCCAGAGCTGAGCCAATCCAAAGCCAGGGGCTTCTTCCAGATCTCCCTCATGGGTGCATAGTCCCAAGGCTTTAGGCTGTCCTCTACTGATTTCCCAGGCCACAAGCAGGGAGCTGGACGGGAAGCAAAGCATCCGGTATTAGAACCAGTGTCCAAATGGGATCCCGGCATGGTCAAAGTGAGGACTTTAGCTACTAGGCTACTGTACCAGACCCCTTAACTGCCAAGCTATTGCGCCAGACCTCTCCCGTGTAAATTCTCAAATTTACTAGCATTCCTATGCATGCACCCTTAATTCTAATGTAGGTGTACGCTAGGTATTAATGTTAAACACTTCAACGATGTGGTAGTAGTATCTTATAGTATAAACAATTCTATATGTAAAACTTGCAAGGTTCATTTCTCAACATGCTTAAGCCTTTAGTATTTTGTCCCAGCTTTTCCATTCTACGATAGCCATACTTCTGTAGGACAATATTCTACAAGCAATTCTCTTCCTTAATAACCTGCTTATTTGCTCGATTTACATCTTGAAACAATCATGTAAGACTCCAAATTAAGACATTCTATAAATAAAAGCATACCACATTTTGGCCCAGGTGCAAGTGATGGTGAGTGGCCATGGCATTTCTGCAGACCCTGGCCTCTGCTGCTAGGGGGTCTTCAACAGTGGAGCCGACCCTCGACGCAGATCCCAGGGGTCTCTAGCAGCTGAGGCTACCCTCGCTGCTGCTGCCGGGGGTCTCCAGCAGCAGTGGAGAACTGAAGAGACGGGGCGCAGCGGGGCTGGTAAGGCCAGGAGCAAGGTAAGGGGAGGGAGTGCGGCATGGCTTGAGACCCTCCCCGCACTGCGAGGGGAAGTCCAGGAGCAGCAGAGACCCACGCTGTGGCACCCGGGGGTCTCCATCAGCATTGGCGACACTCGCCTCGGCTGGTAGGCGTCTCCAGCAGCAGCGGCGACCCTCGCCTAGGGTGCTGGGGGTCTACACCAGCGGCGGCGACCCTCGCCTTGGCTTGCAGGGGTCTCCAGCAGCGGTGGAAATGGGAGGGGATGGGGCGGGGTGCAGCTGGAGAGTCCAGGCTAAAGGGAAGGGGAGGGGGGTCGGCAGGGCTACAGCCCTTTGCTGCGCCACAAGGGGATCCAACAGCAGCAGCGACCCTGGCCTCGGGTGCTGGGGGTCTCCAGCCACGCGGCGACCCTCGCCTCCGCTGCATGGGGTCTTCAGCAGTGGCGGCGAGCGGAGGGGAGGGGGCACGCTGCAGCTGGAAAGCCCAGGAGCAAGGGAAGGGGAGGAGGCGAGGCACTGCTGCAACCCCTAGCTGTGCCACGAGGGGATCTCCAGGAGAATTGGCAACCTTGGCCTCAATTGCTGGGGGTCTCCAGCAGCGGTGGCGACCCTCGCCTCAGCTGCTGAGGGTCTCCAGCAGTGGCTAGGCGAGGGGAGCTGAAGCAGCGCAGCCAGGCTGGACAGCCCAGACACAAGGGAAGGAGAGGGGCCTTGGCCCAGGGGAAGACACACGCTTTGGCTTCCAGTGGTCTCCAGCAGCAGCTACCCTCGCCGCTGCTGACAGAGGTCTGCAGCAGTGGTGGCGAGCTGAAGAGAGGGGGCGCAGCGGGGCTGGTAAGGCCTGGAGCAAGGGAAGGGGAGGGAGCGCGGCATGGCTTGAGACCCTCCCCGCACTGTGAGTGGAACTCCAGCAGCAGCAGAGACCTGCTCTGCTGCACCTGGGGGTCTCCATCAGCATTGGCGACCTCGCCTCGGCTGCCAGGGGTCTTCAGCAGCGATGGTGACCCTGGCCTTGGCTTGCAGGGGTCTCCAGCACCAGCGGTGACCTCGCCTTGGCTTGCAGGGGTTCTCCATCAGCAGCAGCGACCCTCGCCTCGGGTGCTTGGGGTCTCTAGCCGGCTGGCCAGGGGAGGGGTGGGAGCAGCGCCAGATGGTCAGGCTTTTTGGAGCACATTTGGGAACTTGTACTGTAGGTGGCAAAAGCCATGAGCAGGTATGACGTTGGCCGGGGAGCCACCTGGGCCTGGACAAGGGAACGCTTTCAGGGCCTGTGCTCCCGACAGCATGGGCCTGGATCCCTGGACTGTTTCCCAGCAGCCTTTCCTGCCTTCTACCCTGAACCCTTCTTTAGGGGAGGTGCACCCTTGCAACCCTGCCCTCTACTCAGGCACCCGTCGCCACTTTCCCGCTTGTCCCTGCCTTGGCCATGCACCCCATCCCCTTGGAGAGGCCCTCACAACTGCCCTGTGTGTGTGGTATGGAGTGGTGATTGTTGGGGTGGAGTGGTCCAGGGTGGTGTCCCAGTGGGTCAAGAATCAGCCTGCCAGGCAGATGGCCTGCATGGGTGCTGCTTCAGATCCTGGCTGCTTCCCCCGCAGGCCAGCTCCCAGCCGATCCTCCTGGGAGAGCAGTGGAGGATGGTGCAGGGCTTTGTGCCCCTGTGCCCCTGTGCCCAGGGGGACACCTGGAGGAAGCTCCTGGTTCCCGGGATTGTCATGGCCCAGCCTCGGCTGGCTCTGGTGCTGGTCCTCGGGGAAGTGAGCCAGCAGATGCAAGAAAGATTGCTCTCTCTCCCTCTCTGTTCCTCTGTGTTTCAAAGCAAATAGCACAGAGGAAGGCTGGCATGCACACAGGCAGGCAGTCAGGCAGGAAGAGATAGACACCTGCTGCCCTCCTGGGACGGAGCGTGCTGTGTGCTGTGTGCTGTGTGCTGTGCTCTGTCTCTACTGCTTTTTCCTGTGAATGCAGACCCCGAGGGCGTATGTAGGGCTTCCATAATGGGACTCCTTTACAACTTGTAAAGAGTGTGCTTGAGAGAGAAGGTCTCTGTGGCTGGGGCTGCTTCCCTTGACTTGGCAGCAGTTAGGAGGAGCGTCCTGCAGTGAGTGCCGGTGGCCACGAGAGGGCAGGCGAAGCTGCCCTTTCTACCCCTGTTTCTCTGAAACTTGAGGAAAAGTAAGTGAAGAGGCTATTTTAGAAAGTATAAATTAAATAGAAACGGTTTTGCCAAGCATTTGGATTAAAGAACAGCTACTAGTAAGTATGTTTCTAGGGCTGCATCTTACTGTCACCCTGGGCCATTCCACAACATTTCATTATGTTTCTCCTACTACCAAACTGAAGCTCATTCTCTCCCTTTCCCTTTATTTTGTTTTGTTTCTAAGTTTTGCTTCTATTCACCATCTGCAATATCGGATCATTTGGGGCCTAGTTGTTATGACAGTTTATCTGGTGGCCATGGTGGGCTCTATTCTACCTCTTACTTTTTACAAGAGAACTTCCCCATCATCTCATTTATTATTTCCGGTAGGCTTAAGAACAATAGTTTTATCATCCTTTTTATGGGTGTGGGATATTGGGTCTAACAACTTGGAGTAACTCATTCACAATCATACAGTCATGAAGTACCAGGGTTGAGCTCGTTGTCCCAGTTTTTTGTTTGTTGGGTTTTTTGGTTTTGTTTTGTTACTCTAAACTTTTGTAGTTGGTGGAAACAGATTGTGTGAACGAACGCTGCAATCCCAGGAGGTAACCAGACGGAGGAAGGGGGTGTCATGAGTGAGTGCTGTGCAGAGTGATGACATCACGCCAGCTGATACAAACAACCTGCCCATTGGATCTGCATGTCACTTTCCTGTAAGAGCCCACCTGATGTTTGTAACCAAGTGACAGTAAGGGGTGTTAGTGTATGTAAAGGTGGGAGAATGGGGAGTTCTAGTGTCTGGAAAATAACTGCAGGTGGTGCCATTAGTTCTTTGTAAAGTGCTGGTCTTAAAATGTGAAACCCAAAAGGAAAAGTTCTTGTGAAGCTTTAGGAAAATTAACAGACACTTGAATACTGGGTACCTTTGGGTACAATCATGTTTGAATTTTTGACCTTGAACTTGATTTGAATAAAGTCCTATTTTGTGAAGATACTAAAAGTTCTGGGGAACTAAATCCCAGGCTTCAACTTCCTTCAACAGTTCCTTTGTCATTTATTAGCTTAAGCTGCCTTTCTATTTTCAAATATAGGCCGTTCATCTTCTGTATAGATTCCCAATACAGTAGGGATTAAAAGTTGCTCAAAGCTAGGCAGTAAAACTTTCAGCCAAGAAAAAATCAAACGTCTGGATGGCCCAAGGGAGCAACTGACATTTCAGTTTTTTTAAATATTTATTCCCTGAATATTTCAAGTTTAAACATAGGCTTTGGATTAGTGCAACTTGGGTTCTGTGTCACTTATTCCATATTACCTCAGTATTATATTATGGATTCAATTTCTTGCTCAGTTTTTGGAAATGGAAGACAAATTAAGTTGTCAGGCAGGACTTTAACCTGTAGTTTGCATTTCCTGTTCTTGAATTGTAGTGCTAGAGTCTTCAATGTTATTAATTTTTGCTAACCTGAGTAAGGAAGTGAAGTCCCAGGACTGTTTGGAAAACAGGATGAGCTTTAGTTAGGGAGGGTGGGGGTGTGTGAAATGATGGGTTTAATAAGGGAAGTGAATAGGAAGCAGCAACAAGATGGTCATGTTACATTTGTTGAAACCAGAGATTCTGAAAATATAGAAGTCACTTCAGAAAACAAGGACCTTGTAGGTATCATTCTCCTGTCTACTTCTCTTCCCCCCCAAAGTACTAATGTTGAAACAATTTTGATTTGATGGTGATACCGTTTATGGAAGGATTGTTTTTTTCACTGTAGAGGCGAGTCCTGTTTGGATAGAATTTGTACACAGATATAGTGAACATCTTTGGAAGTTATGTCACCAGTGACCATGTGCTTTAAATCACTTGCGTTATTGTTATGATGATGATGATGATGATCAAGGCAATTGCAAAGCACTTACCCTTGAACATCTACCAAAAGTCTGAGGCTCTATGACATAATGTTGATGGATTGTGTTGTTGAAGAATTAACAAGATGAATGCCCTTTTCCCTACGGTTGTATGTACTTACATCTTAAACTTATTGCTAAAGAAGTAGGTGTCAGAGAGGCTGATTTAATTGTGCTCAGTATTTTGTGACAAATCATGGAAGAGATTCCATTAGTCAAGATATTTGCAGTTCTAATGAAGAGTAAAATCTGATGATTTAATAATGTTGGGATTATCTCATAACTAGTTGTTTAACTAAAGATCAAACATGCTAATGTGATTAGTAGATCTTATTATGAGACCTAATTAGGCCAGGGTTAAGCAAGAACTTCTGGCCCATTATCTCTTTCTGTATAGCTACAAACTACAAATGGTTTCTCTATTTCAGTTGTTAAAATAAATGTCTTATGTGCATGAAAAGTATGAAATTCTAATTTTGGTGTCCATCTATAAAATTATATTGCAGCGTAGTGATGTTTATTCATGTAATTGTCTACAGCTGCTTTCAGTTATAAAGGCAGAATTCTACAATTGTATGTAATCATACAAAGATCATATAGCCCACAAAGCCTAAAACATTCAGTATTTGTAGAAAAAGCTGACATTTCAGATAAACTGTAGTGTCTTTCACATTTGTCCACTTCTTCACATTTCAACATCCATTATCCTGGTCTAGATCTTAGTTCTATATTGCCAAAATTGTTGCAGAAACCTCACAACTGGTATTCACATTCCTGGTTTTCCTTACCTTATCTTCCTAAAATATGCACAGTTAAATATTTAATGATGTCTCCGTATTTACAGAAGAACCTACATAGTTCAACGCAAAGTGCTTCTTGGGTCACTCTACACTTCAGGGAAGGCTCCACCTGCTTGCTCATTATAGTCTATACTTAGGGTAACCATCTGATTTTTCCAGAAGGGATAAGTAAGTGTGAAAGAGGCCTTTATAGTCATTGAATTGAGAAAACAAGTGTAAAGCAGTATTATTCTAGGCACATCGGGGTATATATATATATATATATATATATATATATATATATATATATACATACATATATATATAGCGCCATATTACCAATTTTTCATCTGGTTGCTACACATTCCTGATCTCTATATGTACTTGTTCTTTTACTTCTACTAGAATTTCTTTTCCTCTTTGTATAAATATCTACCTGAAACATTTTTCCAAATCCAGTTTATAAAGAGCCATGTCTATGCAGCTGTACTCATACATAATCTCTTTCTCCCACTGCACGCGCACACACACACGCGCGCACACACACACACACACACATACACCTATAGTGTACAGCACTAGTTTCTTTGAGACATAATCCTTAGCAAACACCATATTCCTCGTGGATCTATATAGCACCATGCCATTTGCAGTATATATTTGATGAATCAATGAGGACTAGATTGTGGAGACTAGTATTTGAAGTATTCAATTTCTGAATCTTCCATTTTAATATGATTAAGTAGTAAGCAAAACTAGGTTTCTGAGAACTGAGGACACATCCTTGAGTGCCAGTATAGAAGTGTAGCAGGATGGATTAAAATGCAGGTATAAACTTTGGGATCCAGCCTTCCTGAGACTGCATTATGATTCTGTCACTAATAGGCTGTATTACCTTGGGCTAGTTACTTTCTTCTCCTTACCTTCTTGCATCTGTAAAATGTGGGTGATCATAGTAGTTACTTGATGGAATGATGGCTGAATAATCAAGTATTCCAAGAACGCAGTGACTGCTCTATGAAAGTTCACTGCTGGGAGAATCAAGATGGCAGAATAGGGTAAGCACACATTTAAACAGATGGAGAAACATTTAATCAGGATGAAGCAGAGAGGACACATTCCAGGAAATAGAGAAAAGAACAACAGCAGAGGGATGCCTGGAGACTGACAGACACAGGAAAGCAGCAGACACAATGGTGTGGTGTTGCAGTGATGGATACTCCAGCGGCATTCAGCTGACGGCAATCGGAACTCCACCAGCAACCAGGTGGGAAGGGACTTGCACTGGAAACTTGGGAGGTGAACCCAAAGAACTGGCCGTCCTGCTGGTCCATTTGATTTGACCAGGAACAGAGACAGAGCAGCAGATCCCAGACAGGCAGTGCGAGAACAGGGTGGATTCACAGCCCAGTCAGCCCCATAGAGCCGAATTGGGCGCCATTTTGCGTAAGGAGACAAAAGCAAGGGAAAGGACTGAGCATAAGTTGAGCTGGGAGTGAACTCGTTTCTTCTTTTTTTTTTTTTTTGCATTTTTTTATTTAATTTTGAAAATTATATTGTTGACAATCTTTACATAGTTAATTATGGTAAAAAGGTTCAGGAGCTATAGGGAGGTGGGTAAGACTATTATGTCCATATTGTTTCCTTCTTGTATCTGAGGTAAAGGGGGTTATTGAGGGAGAAGCCCCTCCCAGTTTCCCACCCACCCCAAGTCCCGGATGTGGGGCATGCTCTGAGATCCTTGCTCAAGTGGTTTTAATAGTTCATCAGTTATGAATCGCTGCCATTTTCACCACTCCAAGCACGAGGGGGTTGTTGAGGAATCCACTGATTGACATAGTCATAGAGTCTTTATTTGCCCAGTATTTCGCTGGCAACATAGAGCTGAGGTGGTTGATTGTCTTGTTCTTTCTTCTGTCTTTTCTTGGCCAGGGTTCTGAGTCCTGCATTTCGATTGGGGAGAACCCCAAAGAAATTGTGAGGTATTTATAGACCAGATTCTCGTGTGTTCTAGCAAGCACAGGGCCCGGCACAGTCCATCTCCTGGATCAGCTGGTGGTTGCAATTGCTGGGTTGGTTCTGTTTTCAGGCCCAACATAAACTGGGACCAATGGCTGTTGCAGTCCAGCCTGGTTCTGCCCAGCACATACTAGGCCCTCACACATACCAGTGGGAGCTGCAGCCTAGTCAGAGCGACCCACAATAACACCCAGCCACGCGGCTAGGGGAGGGGAGAGGGCGGGGCGCGGCTCAGCTTCAGACCCCAGCCTTGCCAGGAGGGGATTCCTCTCCCCGACCAGGTGGAGACCACCGCTGCACAGGGAGGGGAAGGGGGCACGGCGTGGCTAGAGACCACTGGAGACAGGGCCACAGTCCTCACTCTGGACCCCGGGAGACAGGGCCCGGTCCTCTCTCTGGACCCCAGGAAGCAGGGCCCCGGTCTTCCCCCTGACACCTTGGACAGGCCCTGGTCCTCTCCAGAACTCTGAGACAGGGCCCTGGTCCTCTCTCTGGAACTGGAGACAGGGCCACATTCTCTCCTGGACCCAGGAGACTGGATCCCGGTCTTTTCCCCGGAACACGGTAGATAGGGTCCTGTCCTCTCCTGGAGCCCGGGCGCCTCGGGTGCCGGGTGGGGGGGGAGGGTTTCCAGCAGTGGCGGCAACCCTCACTGTGGCTCCCGTGGGACTCCAGCAGCAGTGGCGAGGGGAGGGGGCGCTGCACTCCTGGAGAGCCCAGCTGTGCTGCCAGGGGAATGGAAGGGGCAGCTGGAGAGCCCAGGTGCAAGGGAAGCAGAGGGGGCGCAGCAGGGCAGGAGACCCTCCCCCGCACCGAGAGGGGATCTCCAGGAGCAGCTGGGACCCTCGCCTCGGGTGCTCGGGTTCTCCACCAGCAGCAGCTGGGACCCTCGCCGCGGCTCCCGAGGGTCTCCAGCAGCAGCAGCAGCGGCGAGGGGAGGTGTGGGGGGGGGGCTGCGCGGCTAGAAAGCCCAGGCTGAAGGGAAAGGGAGGGGGCGCGGCATGCCTGCAGCCCCTAGCTGGGCCAGGAGGGGACAAAGCCAATTGTTTTTTGCAGCCCTAGCCAGAGAGAGCCAACCCCTTGCGGTGCGTCACTGCTAGAGGAGGCAATTCGGAACCAGCACAGCTCCAAACTCAGACACTGCTTTCCCTGGGATGCGCCGGGGTGGGGGGCCGCCAGCTAGGAGCTGGCGGGTGTGGGGGAAGCAAATGTGTCTCAGACGCGCATCAGCCTGAGAACGTGAAGGATTATCTGCGGGATTATCCGCGCGGTCCACATGGTCCAGCCAAGGGCACGGGCAAGCCTGCTTAGTTGGCTAGCTTTCAGAGCAGCTCTCCAGAGGCAGCGAAGTTCTGCTCACCAATGGGGAAAAAAAAATCCGGAAGGCTGGGGAACAAAGCTTGGTTCATTCTCAACATCGCACATCCCGGGGACTCTATTGCCCCTTGGCTTTACTCAGAGTTTCTGCTTAAGTTCTCTCTCAGCTGGTCCAGGCGGCAGGGAAGGCGCAGGTCTCCTCCTTGCCGGGAAGGGGGTGGTGGAGGCGGGTTAGGCTTGGCCCCACCCTCCTTGTTTTTCTTGTCTTTGCTGCCGGACTGTGCCCAGTTCTGCCGCCTCAGCCTTCCCGCGGCTTTTGTGTTGTCTTCCAAAGTTAGATTAACATTCCTGCCTTGAAATTTTTAAAAATATCGTTATTTTGGTAAATGTGCTACTTTACATCCATAAGTGGCTTTACAATAACTCCAGAAAGTCACTTATAATTACCACTGAAAAAGCATGAAAATTAGCTTCTGATCTTGTGCAAACCTGGTTAGGTTTGTTGGCTCACCCCTTTCAGAGTGTGACTACAGGATACTCACCCTTCAAAAATCAAACTTTCAAAAAAGATTTATTTATTTTTATTGGAAAGTCAGAGATACAGAGAGGAAGAGAGAGGAAGATGTTCTGTCCTATGATTCACTCCGCAAGTGACCACAACTGCTTTCCCAGTTCACAAATAGGGAGCTGGATGGAAGCGGGGCTGCTGGGATTAGAACCATATGGAATCCTGGCACGTTTAAGGCGAGGACTTGAGCCGCTAGGCCACCGCGTTGGGCCCCCAAAATGAAACCTTTTAACGTAAAGAAAACTCAATTTCTAAATGTGTCCTAAGAATCTACTAAAGATACAAAGCCTCTCCTGTGTATTGTTTGAGAACAGTAAGAGCATCTAATTCTGTGTTGCTATAAAATGTCTGGTAAAAAAAAAAAAAAGGAAGCTGAGCAAAGTAAAAATGTAATTAATAATAGTTATTATGTTTTACTGTCCCCTGAAGATTTGCATGTATTGCTACTGCAGAGTTCCAAAGAATACATAAAATACATTTTCCCCAAATCATGCCCCCAACCTCATCTGAAAATAATTGATGATAGAGCTGGTGACGTGGCCTCAAGGACTAAGCCACCATCGGCATCATCAACATCCCGTGCAGGTGCTGCTTTGGGTCCAAGCTGCTCTACTTTCAATTCCTCTTCCCACACTAGTACCTGGGAAAGACAGCCCAAGGATCACACTGAAAGTGTGAGGGGAAGCCTGTGTTGACTAAAGGAGACTCCAGTTGCGTCCTCTATAGCTTTGATGTGGACGCATATACATGCCACTGCATGAAATCGCACAGCATCTAGTAACAGTGTCTGTTGATTTTTACTCAAGGGGTACTTCCAGTGGAAGCGTCATTTTTTAAAAAGAAAAATCATAAAGGAAAAGGAAGGAAGGAAGGAAGGAGAGAGAGAGAAAGAAAACAAACTTTGAGGGTGGGCATGATGGCCCAATTGGCTAATCCTCCAATTGTAAGCACCAGGACACTACTGATTCCTGTCCTGACTGTTCCAACTCCCTTCCAGCTCCCTGCTTGTGGCCTGGGAAAGCCTAGAGGATGGCCGCAGTCCTTGGGACCCTGAACCTACATGAGAGATCTGGAAGAAGCTCCTGGCTTCGAATCAGCTCAGCTCTGCCCTTCGGGGTCATTTTTGGAGTGAACAAACAAATGGAAGATCTTTCTGTCTCTCCTTCTCTCCGTAAATCTGCCTTTCCTATAAAAGTACATTTTTTAAAACTCAAACTGCAGTTTTATTTTTTTGCTACTGTATTCACGTGTCTTTTTTTTTCAAACACCCCTTTTCTGCCACGCACGCAGAAGGGCATTTAAGCGAAGCAAAATGAAAATATCTCTATGGTCTCAGGAGCATTGTTGTAATTTTAGGGGCAGGCCTGGTTCTTGGCAGGGAACGAGTGTAGCTTGGATGCATTCCAATCAGGGCACAAAAATCAGCTCTAAGGGCTTTGAAGCATAGAGAGAATGCTTCACCAGCTCTGGCTTCGTAATTCCACCCAGGAGGGAAAGCTTTCACCGAGTTCCTGTTCCAGGGATCACCATTTTCTGCGGGTGCGCCTGTGAGCGCGCGCCCAGGTGTCCCAACCTGAGTGCACTGGTTAGTCAGGTGCGCGTGTGTCTTGATTTCAATCAGAGTTGTTGTAGGTTTCAGCGGCCTGTCCATCAACTAGTATTTCTGGAGAAGCTCTAAATCCAGACACCTGCTACCCAGCGTCCTCCACCCGCCCGACTCATGGGAGGTGGAATGGAGAATAGCGCAGGTGTGCGCGCTCAGGTGAGCGGCGCGCCAGGGGCCAGGAGCCTGGGACCAGGGACCAGGGACCAGGGAAGGCCAGCGTCGGGCCCGGAGGAGCACAATGCCGTGGGTGAGTGACCCCAGTGGAACCCGGAGTCCACTGAGCCCTGGTCTCTCGGTCACTAGCCTGGCGGGCTGAGGTTTAAGCTGGCGGGGAGGCTCTGAGCTCAGGGGATGGGGCAGCGGGTCCGGTCTGTGGCTTCAAGCTCCTTAGGTTTAGTCTGAGTGTTTGGGCGGCAGCGGAAAGGTGATCTAGTTCCTGGCTACTACAGCACTCCAGAAGGGGGGCGGGGGATTCAAGTTAGAAAGCTACCGGGCAGATTTTTTCAAGTCGCTCTCTCTGGGTCCAGACCCATGGTCCCAAACGCTGGGACTCCAGAAAACTTTTGCGACTAAGTGAAGACCTCCTAAGGCACCCGTGGTGCGGTTCTGCCCGAGTTGCAACATTCGTTTAATTGGCGTTAATTAGAATACTCTGTTGGTGAAAAAGTCAGTCTGGATTTGGGTCTTTGACTTCATATCCCTTGTTTTCGCGTTCGTAAATAGTGGTGATAGAATATGACAAAAGTACACCGTTGGGGAATTTTTTGGTCAAGTTCAAGAAGTAGCACCGTTACCTCTGTCTAGACTTCAAAGTGGACTTTAAAATACTGTGTGTCTCACACTTTCCAATTCCATTGTGAGGGTGAAGTGAGCAGGGAACATGGAGTTTTTTAATGTGGTGGTAAGGTGTTGCAAAACCAGGGCTTGTTTCCTGAAAAAAAAAAAAAATAGAGAGCTCAGACAATTATCAAAGTTTCTGGACATTTCTCTTGTGGTTTGATTCTTGAAATTTTCAGTATGGGAGCCCTTCGGTGCTGTTTAAATTTGTACGGAAAACAGACTCCTGAGTAGAGACCCTTTGTTTAGTTTGTACTTTGCAACCTGACATTTGACAATGGTTGGTTCTAAATAGTTGTGCTTTATCGGCACGATGGAGTTTGGCATTTTTTTTTTTTTTTGTAAACTTGTTCAATTAGGATGCACTTTGCTGGTAATCTTCGTGCTGTATTTGTAAAGTTTTGTTTTGAAATGCTGTTTTACTCTGACCTGAAAGAAGTGGAACGTACAGTTAAAATTTTGTGTTGAGGGAAACAATAGAAGGCTTAAAAAAAACTTTGAAGTGGGATTCTTTGAATGTTTAAGTGTTTTTTTTGCACAAGCTGCTTTCTTGGTAAAGACTGTTTCTTGTTCTTTGTGTGGGTAAGTTCCAGCCCCTTCCCTGTTCCCCAGGGGCCATCAGCACAATGGTCCCTTCAGTTCTCAAGCCAGAAGCAGAGAAATCTATCCTTTCCTGAATCTCCCCCATCCAGTGTATCCACGCTTCTGGTCAGTTTTCACCATCAGCCACCCTGAGCGCCCTAGGCTGCAGGATCCTGTGCCTTAGTGCTGTGCTGGATGTAAGCAGCCAGAAATGAACCAAGCTCAAGCAGTGCTTGCCCACATGATTGTGGCAGAGTCAGGGAGGCAGGTTCCCAGCCAAGAGGAATTAGGTGTCAGAATGGGAAAGCTTTGGAGATGCAAGGAGGCACTGGCTTCCTTTACAACAGGTAGCCCTGGAAGATCTACCTGACAAGCTGAGATGGGGAGGAACCAGTCACAGGGAAAGGGGCAGGGAGACTGCAGCCTGGCCTTGGAACAGTTGTGCTGGGAAGGGCTTGGCTTATCCGAGGTCTCGGCAGCAAGGGAGGGTTGACCTAGAAGTCAGCCAGAGATCAGACCACACAGAGACCTGCAGATGACAGCCAAAGGTTTAGGTTGATTCTGAGAGGAGGGAGAGCCATGGTAGGGTTTTCAGCAGGCAGGACTGGGGCTGCCAGGTAGAGGATAGGAGTTGCAGGATAGGAGGTAGAGGATGAGAGTAGGAGGCCCCGCTGGGTGCTCTCCGGAGGTTTGACCTCAGCTCCAGGCATCCTTTAGAGGTGATAGTTAAGAATGTTACACAAGTGTATGTACTTAAAACAGGTCTTGGATAATGTTTAGTTAGAAAACAAATCAATCTCAAAATGGCCAATTTGTGAATTCATCAGCTTCCATTGTTTGTAATGGAATTTTAATTTTTTTCTACTAGGATCATTTGTGTGACTTTATGAGCATTTTAGGGTTATAAGATTGCCAGCATTGCTAAGAATTTTCACCTGTAGGATCACATGTTTCCAGTCAAGTGGGTCTCCAACTTTAGGGTGTGTCAGCATCACGGGACAGGCTCTCTGCTGCCTCTGAGTATTAACAAGCCGAGAAACTTCGATCACTTGTTACGTGATTGCCTCCTATTCAACATTGTTCCATGCTGACCTCTATTTCACATTGAATTATTACAGATAATATGAACTAGATATATTATAGAATGTTCTGGGGTAAGGAGTAATTTGCACACTGTTGCCTTTCCAGCTTCAGTCACTCATTACCGACGCATTTGATTGTAATAGATTTCAGAAAGTCAAAGAATACTTTGAACAGAAAGAGAGCCATTCCCCCCAAAAATACAGTCGTCTGCTCTTACAAAAGCTCGATAGCTCCATCAATAAGGCAAGTATGTTTTGCTTTCTGGTGTGCCCAAAGTACCTGCATTGAACTGCCGACGTGAGTGGTGACGCAGTGTGGTCTCCTGCCTAGGAGCTGGATGAGCATGCCTTTGGGCATATCTTCCTGCTGCTCACCTGTGGTCGGCAGTTCTTCATGGATGGTCCTGAAGAAGATGAGCCTTTACTAATTCAGCAGGGACTGATCCCAAAGATAAGTGTCACCTTGTCACTGCTTGAAGCTCTGGGTAACCTGAAGGATTAGGGTGGGTTTAGTTGTGTTACATTATTCTGTCCCATGGAGACCAAATCAGAGAAGAAATCAGTATCCCCTCTTTGCCACATCTGTATCCCCTCTTTGCCACATTGGTATCCCCACTTTGCCACATCTGTATCCCCACTTTGCTACATCTGTATTCAACAAATATATGGTGGGGAGGGAGATGGAATGGTGACAAAAAACCGTTTTTGACGGGGAGAGCTGGAGTGGTGACCAAGGTATTTTATTTTAAAAAAGATTTTTTTTATTGCAAAGATTTACAGAGAGAAGGAAAGACAGAAAGATCTTCCATCTGATGGTTCACTCCCCAAGTGGCCATAATGACCAGAGCTAAGCTGATCCGAAGCCAGGAGCCAGGAACTTCTTCTGGGTCTCCCACGCAGGTGCAAAGTTCCAAGGCTTCGGGCTGTTCTGTACTGCTTTCCCAGGCCACAAGCAGGGAGCTAATGGGAAGTGGAGCAGTCAGGATACCACCCGGCACCCTTATGGGATCCTGGCGGTTGCAAGGCCAGGATGTAACCACTGAGCTATCACACTGTGCTGAACCGAGGTATTTTAAAGCATAGCTTCATGGGATAGTGGACAGTGCTTGCCACCTTCTGTAATGCCAAGCACGGGCACCAACTTGCTCAACTTCCAATCCAGCTACCTGCTAATGTGTTTGGGAAAAGCAGCAGAAGATGGCCCAAGTGCTTGGACCAATGCACCCCATGTGGGAGACCAGGATGCAGTTCTAGCTTTGCCAGCGCAGCAGCTTTCTGTGGGTGGGAGGGGGGGAGAAAAGCAAGGAGAAGGAGCTATTTTCTCAGAGAGAGAGAGAGAGAGAGCTGCCCATGTGTGTGTGTGTGTATGTGTGTGTCCCTGCTTCTGTTACTCTTTCAAATCTTTTTTTTTTTTTTTTTTTTTTTTTTTTTTTTTTTTTTTAAGAACTAACCTCCCTCAGTTGAGGTCACTTCTTGAGGGGAGGTCCTGGGGTAAGTTGGATCACATTAACATAAAAGAGCATGGAATTTTAATCATGAATTTAAGGATGGAGAAAATAGAGTTTCAGAAGACAGATGATTCAATTCTTTTGATTTTTGGATATCATCGCACCAAAAATGTTTCTCTGAGCTTTGAATTAAACATACCATTTTGTTTCCTTTAATGCACTAAAGGACTCAGTAATATTTTTTATAGACAGTGGATGATTTGGAACATAATTATGTTTCTTGCTGTTGGGATACCACTTGCATTTCTAAATTTTAATATTTATTGCAAAGGTGAGGAGGTTGCAGACCATTGTGGACTTTTGATTAGGATGGAGGGGGTTG
Organism: Ochotona princeps; assembly: GCF_030435755.1. Lineage (NCBI taxonomy): Eukaryota > Metazoa > Chordata > Mammalia > Lagomorpha > Ochotonidae > Ochotona > Ochotona princeps. The sequence goes on from NC_080833.1 coordinate 144,958,785, forward strand.
GGTTTTGGGGGGCAGTGGGATGGCTGAGAAAAATGTTCCTGCCTTCCCTCCTCTGTCCACAGGGGAAGAGGGTTGGAAGAGTAGAGAGAGAAGGTGTGCCACTCCTTGCCAGGCTACAGTGGTGCCAAGGGATGGAGATGGTTGTTGGCTGTCTCCTTAGGGACCCTGACGGGGGTGCAGGGGAGAGAGAATGTCCTGAGGGAGTTATTTCTCTTGGCTTCTTGCACCAGAGGTGAGAAATTCTAAGGTCTCTTGGCTGCCCGCATCTACCTCAGTGTGCCCACAGACTTAGGCATTCATGCATTTGGAAGGCAAAGTGCCAGAGGGGACACAAAGAAAGATGTTTCATCTGTCGATTGATACCACTGCAGCCAGCGCTGGACCAGGGCAAAAGCAGGAGCTGGGAATCCCTGCTGGGTCTCCCAAGCAGGTGGCACTTGGTCCATCCTCTGCTGCTTTCCCAGGTGTAGTAACAGGGAGACAGGGGAAGCAGAACAGTTGGGATGCCAGCACCACAGGTAGTGGCTTAACCCAGTGTGCCACAACTCTAGGCCCCCAGGTGATTGAATCTAAAGTGAAGGTTTTTCTGATGTAAATGCAGGAAATGTCTCAGACCTTGCCTATGTTACAGTCACCAGTCACGTGGAGAGAGTTAACCATTGCCTGGGCTCTGTCACCAGCAATTTTGATTTCCTGGGTCTAGGATCAGGGAATTTTCAGATAGTGCCAGCTTGTCCCAGTTCCCATTGAGGCTTGTTTGTGATGTTCAGCAGGGTGCTTGATTCTGAAATGCAGTGTTCAAGGCTCTGTAAGGAGCTGTTTATCCAAACTCCTGCTCAGCAAGAGCCGTTTTCTCTTCTGACCTGTCTCAGCAAAAAATGGTCTTCAGATGGCCTTTGCTTTATTGAGTAAATATATTCTAGGAAGGTGACAGAAGTTTTGTTTGTTTTTTCTGACTTACTGATATTTTTGTTGGAAATGGAGATTTGCAGAGAGAAGGACAGCTGGAGACCCAGAAGCAGCTCCTGGTTTCCAAATGGCTCAGTTTCTGCTGTTCGGGCCATTTGGGGAGTGAACCCACAGTTGGAAGATTTTTCTTTCTGTCTCTCCTTCTCTCCATGTCTGCCTTTTTAATAAACATAAGTCTTTTTTTTTTAAAGTTTGTTATAAATTATTTCCATCCTAGCAACTTAATATGAAATCGAATATATATTTCTATGAAAAGCCAGACCTTGTTTTAGCCAGCTGTGTTTGACCTAAGAAAGGTAGCCAGGCCTGGGCCCATCGAGTGCCATCAGGGTGGCACTGGGTGGAGCCGTTCTCAGTTCTGCATCTCTGTTGACAGGTTGCTTTCTGCACGTTTCCCCCTGTGTTGAGAAGATCCGTTGAGCTCAGTCCTGTCTTGCCAGTCCCTTCTGAAGCTTTCTGGCATCCATCCTGGCTAAGTCTTCAATTCCTGCTGAGAACCCGAGAGCTTAGGAGGCTCCTGGAGGTTACTGGTTCCATCATGAGTCTTCTGCATGGCAGATGTGAGATCCAGGCCTACCTGGACATGTGCAGGGAACAGGAGCTTTAGTCCCATTCTGGTCGCCTGAGAAAATCTAGAGAATTTTCATTGACTAGGCTGCAATTACTCAGTCCTGTGTGGTTCCATCTGCATTTTCTGTCTCAGCTACATAGTTTCCTGGTTTGAGAGGATGACAGGATTTCTGACCATGGAAGACCTGGTCTCAGATGTATCTCTGATCAGTGCGACAGAAGACTTCCTGGACACTGCTATGGTAAGGCTCTGGGGAACTTGACTGTGCATGCCCCTTTGGAAGTGGACAGGAATAGCAAAGCTTCATCCAGGTCTCTTCCACGGGTACAGGAGCCCAAGCACCTGGGCCATCCTTTGCTGCTTTCCCAGGCGCATTCGCAGGGAGCTGAATCAGAAGTGGAGCAGCCAGGACTCAGAACAGCTGCCATCCAGGAGGCCACTCTGTAGGTGGTGGGGGAGCATGCCACACCACAGAGCTGGACCCTCGAGGTTATTTTCAAAGCCTGAATTTCTGTAAGATGTGCGTTTCATTAAAAGACTTTATTATCAGAGTATCATTTAAAGAATAACTGTACATCAACACACATGTCCGTGTTAAAAGAAAAATGGCTTATTTACATATGTACAAATAGCCACTTGCTCATTGTATTCAGGTGGCTGAGGTTCACATAAGCTTTCTCGAAAGTTCTTTAAGGGCACCCTCTACCTCTTCTAACATGAACGTTACAGTTTAGAATGCTGCTTTAGAATAATAGCTGAAACCTTTCTTTTTATTAGGTTATTTCCAGATGCAGTAGAAAAGGTAAGTCTATTATTAGCTACCAATTGGCTACCTATTTTAATTAATATTACAATACAGAGACTATTGAAAGTGGGGTTAAATATATTTGAATTTATTGAGAAAGCATATGATAGTGCTGAAATACATTTTGTTGTGAAAACCTGTTTATTTGCCTGGTTGTGTTTGTAGTTGCTGCTGTCGCTAAATGGCTGCTAAGCTTTGTTCAAGTCGTGAAAAACCAGGTTGGTCATTGCACACCAGCAGCATGGTCAGTGCTGTGGTTCCCACTGAGGCAGCAGCGGGGGCTGGTAGGTCCTGAGAGGATGGATTGGGAAGTTTGGCCGTCTCAGCTCTCCTGTTTCTGGGTAATCTCTTTGGCATGTGGCCACTGAAGTGCCATCTGCCACAAAGCCCTCCTCATGCCACCACAGTTACTCAAACCTAGAGGCAGACCAAGAGGAAAACCAGGCCAGTGTAGCTTTTGCTGACTTGACCTGAATTTGCTTTGGCTGCTTTCCTCCTTTAAGAGTATAAAGGTAAGGATTCTAGAAAAGGAAACTGGGGACTAGGTGGTTGATTATTTTTTTTTTCCAACGTGGCTCACAGAAAAGACGATTTTGATACTTTCAATTATTATGAACTCCAAGGTATATTTAAAACATTGGACCATTTCAGAAACTGGGGACCTCTTGCAACAGATACATTCTTTTTGTGTGATACACCTTTTTGATTTTTCATGTTCAAGAGTGATTATTGACGATGTCTGGTCACGGGGGATTTCAGACTTGTTACCAGCTGTGCTGTGTTTGTCAGAGGTCTTCACCATCTGTCAGTGGACTCCACATATCTTCAAGTTAATTTTTTTTTGTTAACTTCATAAATGATAATTGTGGTCTTTAAAAATTGGTAGAAAAAGTATTTTCCATTGTGTATTTGGACATTTGTAGCCCCAATATTCATGTAAAGAGACTTGGAGTGAGTGGACAGTTGGAGAATGAACCAACTGATGACAGCACTTTCACACTGCTGCTATCTGCTTCTCTGTCAGACTAAACCTTTGCACAATCTTAATTTTTATTGTAATACACAAATGTAAGAAGCATATGGAAATAAGAGGAAATTGTGGGGCCAGTGTAGTGGCTCAACACACTAACCCTTCACCTGCAAGCACCAAATTCCCATGCGGGCACTGTCCCAGCTGTTCCATTTCCTATTTAGCTCCTTATTTATGCCCTGGAAAAGCAACAGATGATGGCCCAAAGCCTTAGTATCCTGCACCTACATGAGAGACCTGGAAGAAGCTCTTGGCTCCGTATTGGATTAGCTCAGGCTCTTGTGGCCTTTTGGAAGGTAAACCAGTAGATGGAGAGACAGAGTGAAAGATCTTCCTTCTCTCTGTAAATCTGCCTTTCCAATGGAAAAAAATACATACGTATATATTTAAAAGCCAGAAGCTAGGAGTTTCTTCTGGGTCTTCCATGTGGATGCAGAGTCCCAAGGCTTTGGGCCATTCTCTGCTGCTTTCCCTGGCCATAAGCAGAGAGCTGGATGGGAAGTGGAGTAGCCAGCACATGAACCAATGCGTATATGGGATGCTGGCAATTGGAGGTAGAGGATTAGGCAGTTGAGCCATAGCACTGGCCTCAAAATTAGTATTTTGGAAAAACAAAAGGAAACTAGGGAGAATCAAGATGGCAGAATAGGATAAGGACATGTTTAAACAGAGAAACGTTAGCCGATGTTAAGCAGAGAGGACACATTCCAGGAAATAAGAGAAGGCAGAATGACAGCAGAGGAGCACCTGGAGAGTGACAGACACAGGAAAGCAGCATACACAACAGTGTGGTGTGGCAGTGACTGATACCCCAGCAGCACTCAGCCAGCGGTGACCTGAACTGCACCTGCAGTGAGAACTCAACTGGCAACAAGGTGGGAAGGGGCGTTTCCCCAGAGCTCAGGAGGTGAACCCAAAGAACTGCCTGTCTGCTGATCTGTTGGATTTCACCAGGAGCAGAAACAGAGTGGCAGGTTCCAGACAGGCAGTGCAGGAACAACATGGACTTCAGGGCCTAGTCTGCCTGCTAGAGCCAAAGCAGGCAGCATTTTGTATAGGAAGGCAAAGGCTGTGATAGGACAGCACTGTGCATGCACTGAGCTGGGATGAACTCATTCTGGCTCAGTGAACTGCAACAATGTGGCATCCTACAGGTTCCACCCAAGACAGGTCTGCTTAGAACTCAGTCCTGACTACCAGCAGATCAAGAACCCTAGTAGTGACACATCAGGCGCAAATCTGAACAGTGTGGAAAAACTTTACAACTGCAGTGACAACAGTGAGCTGTGCATGTGCAGAGCTGGGGGAAACTCATTGAGCTCAGTGTGTTGCACGGGTCCCACAGGAAAATAATACCAACTATGGCATATGGGTCAAAACAGGTCTGTGTGGCCCTCAGACCTAACAGCCAATAGGCTCCAGCAAGATTAGCACCACCATCAATCTGGCTATATAGGACACCTGGTGTCTCCCTAATCCTAGGACCTGCTCCAACCAGAAGTGGAAGAAAGGTTGTACAGACAACGATGCAGCCTCAGCACAGTATCACAGAAGGTGGAGAGTGGTGAGCCAGGAGCTGGGGCTGTCTAGACCATGGTAGATGTCTAACATGAGAACCCAGAGTTGGAACTTGGTGGAAAAAGTGGCCCAAGTAACTGCAAACAAAGAGATGTGTGCCAACCACAATAAATAAAATCAAATTGCAGACCTGTGGGTGACAGAGTGTAGAAACCTGTCCCAAGGAAGCACAAGTACAGTGACCAATGGTAAAAGAGGAGCCACAGTCACAATGAATATTACTGAATACTCTCCTGTAAAGGAGCAAAACCCTTAGCCAACCTCAGAGTTCACTGAGGAAGATATCGAGAAAATGGGGAACACAAAATTCAAAACACTTGTTATGAAACTTCTTATCAACAACAAGAATCATGTAATACTTTAATAGTTTAAGGAATTTAAGGAATATGTCACACTGGAAATGAATCAAATGAAAGCTGATATATCAGAAATGAAAAATACAGTGGAGTGAATAAAAAGTACAGTGGAGAGTCTCCAAAATAGAATGGAGGAGGCAGAAGAAAGAATCTCAGAATTGGAAGATATTTCTTGTCACCAGGAGGAAACAAGCAAAAAGCTGGAAGCAGAGCTAGGTCAAGCTAAAAAAATATTTAAGAACTGAAAGACACTATTGAAAGGTCAAGTATAAGAGTTATGCGATTCCCAGAAGGTGCAGAAAGAGAAGTTGGGTTTAAAAATGTATTTATTGGGGCCTGGTGACACGGCCTAGTGGATAAAGTCCTCGCCTTGAAAGCCCCGGGATTCCATTTGGGCGCCGGTTCTAATCCTGGCAGCTCCACTTCCTATCCAGCTCCCTGCTTGTGGCCTGGGAAAGCAGCTGAGGACGGCCCAAGGCTTTGGGACCCTCCACCTGCGTGGGAGACCTGGAGGAGGTTCCTGGTTCCTGGCATCGGATCAGCATGCACTGGCCGTTGCGGCGCACTTGGGGAGTGAAACATCAGACAGAAGATCTTCCTCTCTGTCTCTCCTCCTCTCTGTATATCTGACTTTGTAATAAAATAAATAAATCTTTAAAAAAATGTATTTAATGAAATAATCAGGGAAAATTTCCCTAATCTAGAGAAAGAATTGGGAAACAACATCCTGGAGAGACACAGAACTCCCAACAGGCTTGACCAAAAGTGATCTTCACCATGACACATGATAATCAAGCTCTCTTCAATCAAACATAAGGAAAAGACCCTTAAATGTGCACATGAACAAATCAACTGACATATAAAGGAATGCCAATTAAATTCACAGGAGACCTCTCACAGGAAACTCTGCAGGCCAGAAGAGAATGGAGTGACATATTCCAGATTCTAAAAGCAAAAAATTCTTAGCCCAAGATTACCCAACAAAACTTTCTGTTGTCTTTGTAAATGAAATACAGTTCTTCCACAGTAAAAAGAATATACCTCTTTCAAAACTGCCCTACAAAGGGTACTTAAAGATGGTCTCTTGACAGAGAAGAGAAATCGCACCCACCAAAATCAAAGGCAAATGTGAAGAACATCTCAGTAAAACAACAACAGTAGACTAAATTAATGAACAACCCATTGCTAAAATGACAGAATCAAATTGCCACCTATTCATATTAACCCTGAATGTGAATGGCTTAAACGCATCAATCAAATGTCATAGATTAGCAGAGAGGAGTATAGAAACAAAACCCATCTATTTGTTGCCTGCAGAAGACATATCACCAACAAAGATTAACAGAAACTATATCTCATGGATTTTGATTTTTTAATTCCATCTCTTCAAAACACTTTTTCTTTCCCCTCATTAAATTCTTCAACGACTTATAGATCATACAATAGCATCATTTTGTTAAGGAATATTCTTGATTTTCTTTCTCTTCAACACATTGGTCATTCAGTAGCGTGTTATTCAACTTCATAGCATTGTAAATTTCTATTTCTTCCTGTTGATTTTGTATTGTGGCTTTTCATTTAAGCAGATGTATAGTAACTGTAATGGAGACTGTCTTATCCAGATGTGAGGATGCATTGCAGTATGCATCTCTACTTCCAAAGATGGACTCCCAATGAAACTGTTTACTGTATCTTGACAATAGGATGTGGGACTCTCTGCCATTGTCCATGCCCGCAATGATGGACATATGACTGTTTATGAGGAACTGTGCTATAGTAATAATATAGTATAACTTGTGGGAGGAGGGAATTTGGGGAGGGAGTAAGGGAAGTCCTAGGGCCTATGGAACTGTATCAGAAAATGATAACAATAATAGTGGTAATGACAAATGAAACTGTACAAGGAACTGCACATTCTTAGTTGGTGTAGAAATCAGAAATCAGTTCTGCTTTAGGTATGATGACAGGGAAGAGTCATACTGCTTGTTCCGTTTTCCTTCATGGATATCTGCATGATTCATACATATGTGGCCTGGAACTTTTAAATTTATTTGAGTGGTAGAGTTACACACACCAGGGACGGGAGAGAGATCAATTGATTTTCCATGTCCCAAAATGACCACAACAGCTATGTTTGGGCCAGGATAAAGTCAGGAGTCTGAGATTTCCTCCTGCTCCCCACACGGGTAGCAGGACCTCAAGCACTTGGGCCAGCATCTGCTGTCTTCCTAGGTACATTAGCAGGGAGCTGGATCAGAGGTGAAAGAGCCGGGACTAGAACTGGCAAGCTGTTATGAATGCTGGTCTCACAAGGGACCACGTAACTCGCTGTACCAGTGCTCACCCAAGAGGTTTGTTGATTTGAAAGGCAGAGTGACACCTCTTCCATCTGCTGGTTCACTCCCCCATGGTCTCAACTGCCGGGGCTGTTAGCATGGAGCTGGACTGGAAGCAGAGTGGCTGGGATTCCAACGGGCATTCCAATATGGACCTGAGGTGCCAGGGCTTAACTCCTGTGCCACAACACCTGCTGGTAGTGGCTTTAACACAGACTTGATCTTGTCTCATGGCCAGACCTCATCATTCCATGGCTTTTGTAGATTTGCCTTTCCATGTCATTTGGGAGTCATTTCCTTGGTCATTGTTGGCATCTTATTTTTCCCCTGCCGTTCTTTCCACTGCATCTGTGTTGCTGTTTTGTACTGAGCCTGCACCTGCGGAGTTTGCTGTGGTGTTTCCTGCTTCTGTGTAAGCTGCTGCCTCGTGTGCCGGCTCTGCTGCCATCCTCCTCCTCTTGCTTGTGCTGAATCTGCTGCGGCTTCTCTTCCTCCTGCTACAGCTGCTGTGCAGCGCTGTTTCTGTTACTGCTGCTGCCTCACCTGCTTTGGTCTCTGCTTTCCTGGTGCCTCTTCTGTGTTTTTTCCCCCTGCTGCTGTTGTCCCTACATTTGTCAGTTTCTCTTCCTCTCCTTCCTCCTCCTCCCCAGATAGGAGAGGCAGAGCTATCTGCCATCTGTTGATTCACTCCCAAAACTTCCAGGACAGCTGGGGCTTGGTCTCCCTGGAGGGCAACAGCAACTCAGTTACCCTCACTGCCTCCCACAGACTGCATGGCAAGGAGTTGAGACCAAGTGCTGTAGGACACGGACACTGTAACCATTAGCTCCCCTAATTCTTTTTGGCACACATTTGATTCTTGTAAAATATGCTTTCAGGGAAAATGCAGATGTTGGATTCCTTCATCCTCAGTTTAGGATTCCTGGTGACAGAAAGGAGGATCAGCCATTCGCTTCAGCAGGAGGTGAGTTAAGAAACTAGACAACAAGTGCTCCAGCAGCTTCCAAGAAACTTACGCATGGGTCTCTGTTTTCTTTCTTTCCTGTGAATGCCTTCCCCAATTCTGAGAAGGCCGTGAGGACTTTGAACTTCATTTTGCAAGGTGTACCTCGGGAAGAGAGAAAAAGCCTCCCCTTGTCAGAAAGCATATGTCATCTTAAGTGGCTTTAGCCTCAAGTACGTGGTGTTGTTAAGAGCAACTCTCTTGTGGTGGTGTTGGTTCAGCCTTTCTTCTCACGGATGAGTGCAATCATTCGTGGTTTCGGTGAAGGCTCAGTGCACCTGCCGTGTGTGCTAGATAACGCGGGACAACCGAGGAAGAGGCAGACTGTGTTCTTGTTTCTTTATGGGTTGTTTGGATTTTTTTAATAGATTTTATTGTTATTGGAAAGCCGGATATACAGAGAGGAGGAGAGACAGAGAGGAAGATCTTCCATCCGATGATTCACTCCCCAAGTGAGCCACAACGGCCGGTGCATGCCGATCCGATGCCGGGAACCAGGAACCTCTTCCGGGTCTCCCACACAGGTGCAGGGTCCAAAAGCCTTGGGCTGTCCTCAACTGCTTTCCCAGGCCACAAACAGGGAGCTGGATGGGAAGTGGAGCTGCTGGGATTAGAACCGGCACCCAAATGGGATCCCGGGACTTTCAAGGCGAGGACTTTAGCCGCTAGGCCACGCCGCCGGGCCCAGGTTGTTTGGATTTTACAAGGCAAGGTGAAATGCTTTATTAGACCATCCGTGATTTTTTTTTCTTATGTGTATGTGAGCTCAATCAGTGACTGGGAAGAATGTTGACAGTGCAAGTCCTGGGGCCAGACTGCTTGGCTTCCAATCCTACCTTTGCCACTTCCATGGGTGGAGTGCAGCTTGAACATTGTCCTTCATGCTGCTTACCTATAGACTGGGGTTGGCAGTAACTTCTCAGTGAAGTTCTTCTGAAGGTCAAGTGAGACAGTCTTACAGTGGCCAGCGTGATGCTTTGCGGAGAGCATGGACTCTTAGGTTACCAGCTGTTCGCCACCCCAACAGGCCGTGGAGTTTGCATTGCTTTGAAGTGGTGGAATTTTGGGTGACCTCGCTATGCCTGCATAGTCATTGCAGCGTGAAATCTGGAAGGAAGGATGTCATGTGTGACTGCAGAAAGAGCAAATTTAGCACAATATTGTGAAATGTGATTTTAAATGCCTGACAGTGGCAGTCCAACATTTATTGGCTGGGCAGCTGTTACTGGTGAGTTTACCATAGTGTACAGGTGGTGACCAATGATCATCAATGCATTGATGTCATGTTTAACCATGTCACTCATCATTTCTGCACTGGACTTCTCCTAAAAAATAAAACAAACAAAAACACCTTTTTTTTTTTTTTCATTTGACACAGTGAAATCACTATCTTCAATGTGTTTAGAGTTAATATTGATGTTCTGATATCTAATATGTTGAGATTGGAAGATCTCATGTTTTCTGATGTTTTCTCAATTTTCAAATCACAATCCTATGGTCATGCTGCCTTCTTATCTGTGTGTTCAGGAAAGTCTGGAATGTTCTGGACTTTCAGGCACAAGTGAGACCTGCAAGCGTAAAATGAAGTGGTGCTGTTTTAGGGCTGTTTGTTGAGTAGCAACAGATCAATCCACGTATGAGAAACTAGGCTATCACAAGATGTTGCAATAAATCTCTTCTTTAAAATGGGAGTTACTGTAACATGGAAGAAAGATTAGTGTCACAGTTGTGAAACTTGACTTGAAATTCTTGATTATATACAGGTACTTTAAAAGCTTGTGGAAAATGGAATTTAAAAATAGAATGTGTTTTGTTGTGAAAATCTGGAAATTCCATGCATGAATTTTCTTAGAGATTAATTTGTTTATTTGAAAGTTACATAGAAAGTAACACACACACACACACACCTCTTCCATCCACTGATTTCTCTTCCCACATGGCCACAACAGCTAGGACTGGGCCAGGCTGAAGCCAAGAGCCAGAAGCTTCTTCCAGATCTCCCACATACATAGCAGGGGCCCAGGCACTTGCGGCATCTTCTGCTACTTTCCCCAGATGATCAGTAGGGAGCTGGAGGTTAAGTGGAGCAACTGAGACATGAACGGGTGCCCATAAGGATGCTATACTGCCAGCAATGGTCTTTACCCACAGTACCACAGCACCGTTTCCACAGATTTTTGTAACAGGCACTTTTTTGCAAACTTTAAAAAAAAAATACATTTTTGGAGAGATTAATCAGTGTTCCATCTGCTAATTTATTCCCAAAGTTTGCAATGACCAGGGCTGGAATTTTGGTTTGCTACAAGAGTGGCAGGGGCCCAAGTCATTGGGTCACTTTCTGCTGCTCTGCTAGGAACTTTAGCAGGAAGCTCGATTGGAAGTGGGGCAGCTAGGACTCAACCTGGTGTCACAGGTAGCAGCTTAACCTGCTGTGCCATAATGCCAGCTCTGCTTCTGGTGAACTTTTTAGACAACTTTCCATATGCAAGAATCTCTTTTTGCAGCCAAGTAAACCTACCCTTTAGTTCTGTTTTCCACCAACTTTTAGGAGTAACCTCATCCAGTGAGAGACTGTGTTCGTTACAGTTTTGACATTACAGTCAGTGAGGGGAATTTGAAGTCATTTCAAATGTACAGATTGATTTTAAAAATATTGTCAGCATGATACACTTGATGTAACTTTGCCACTTGATGTACCTGTCAGTAAATGTGGTTGATTTAAATGTTTCAGGAAAGACTTTGCAAGGACCATCATAACTGTGGGTGGTAAGAATGTAAATATTTACTATATTAAATATTGGGCCCTGGAGGGGATTTTCTAAGCATTTGGGACCCAGGGAGAAGGAAGGATGAATCATGGTCAAACTCTGAAAAGAGGTATTGAGATTTGATTTTCAATTTATTTTGAGAGGTACAGACCGAACACTGTAAAGAATAATTAGGAATTGCATATTTATTCACCATGCAACTTTGTTAACTTTTAGCATGTTGGCACATCTACTGTAAATACTCTTTTTGAAAACAAATGGAGTCAAAATGAAGAAGAGTGCCCTGTGTCCTTGTTCCCAGGCCATTTCATTTCTCCTTGACTCACAGTTTCCATGTCTAAGCAACTTTTTCTAAATTTTCTATTTTCATAAGTGCTGAAAATTTTATTTTTTAAATTTAAATTTTAAAAATTAGTTAAAAACACAATTTTAAAAATGCTTGAGAGACAGAGACAGAGAGCTCCCATCCACCAGTTTATTCCTCAAGTGCCCACCTCAGCCAGAGCTGGGAAACAGAAACCCAGTCTGGGTCTCCTGTGTGTGTGTGGCCGGGACCTCGTCCCTTGAACCGTCACGTCCTGCCTACCAGGGTTGCGTTAGTTGGAAGTTGGAATCAGGAGCAGAGTTGGAACACAAACCAAAACACTGCAAATCAGATATGGGTATCCCAACAGTGACTTAACCAGGCCAGGTGCCTTGGCCCTTAATGTATATAAGTACCGTCCTATGGAAAGCATTTTGCTCTATGCAGTTTTAGAGTTCATTGTGAATATCATAAGTGACCTTAGAATTTTATTTTTTAAACAAATATTTTATGGCTGTTTTGATGAACTTTCTTTGAATTAAAAAAATATTTATTTTTTTAATTTGAAAGGCAGATTTTGGGCCTGGTGCCATGGCCTAGTGGCTAAAGTCCTCGCCTTGAGCGCACTGGGATCCCATATGGTCATGGGTTCTAATCCCAGCAGCCCTGCTTCCCATCCAGCTCCCTGCTTGTGGCCTGGGAAAGCAGTCAAGGACGGCTTCTGCTAGAGACCCAGAAGAAGTTCCTGGCTCCTGGCTTCGGATCGGCACTGCACCGGCCGTTGCGGCTCACTTGGGGAGTGAATCATCAGATGGAAGATCTTCCGCTCTGTCTCTCCTCCTCTCTCTATATATCGGACTTTGCAATAAAAATAAATAAAAATTAAAAAACATAGATTTTTATAGAGGGAAGGAGAGACAGATCTTCCATCCACTTGTTGCAACAGCTGGAGCTGAGCTGACCTTGAGTTAGGAGCCAGGAAGGACTTCCGGGTCTCCCACGTGGGTGCAGGGTCCCAAGGATTGGGCCATCCTCCACTGCTTTCCCAGGCCATAAACAGGAAGCTGGATCGGAAGTGGAACAGCCAGGAAATGAATCAGTGCCCATGTGGGATGCCAGTGGCAGCAGGCAGAGGATTAGCCAGTGTTGCCATTGTGCCAGCCCTTTCCTTTAAAAATTTTAAATGTATCTAACATAAAACCACAAATAGTATTCATTTATATGTTGTTGACATCTTTTAGATTTCTCTCCCAGGATTTGTCAGTTGCAGCTTGCCTGGGGGTCCCACCCCAGGATACGTTCTGCTGTTAGTTCGTGTGGCATGAAGCGACCAAGATGGGACTTGTCAGAGCAAGCACCGTCTCTGGGACTCCTTTGTTGTGTCGTTTGTCCAGAGTGACCCATGTCTGCTGTGTGTTCATGTCCAGATTACGACCAGCAGGTTGCAGCTTCCGAAACCTTGTGTAGGTTGACAACTAGAACAGCGAGGGAGGAACTTGCCAAGCAGTGGTTTGAGGATAACGTCATTGCGGAAGCTTTCAAAGACATTAAGGATCAAGAATTTGAGATGGTGAGAGTTCTGCCCTAGCAGTGAACACTTGCGAAGTCTCCCCTGAGTTCTTGGCAATGAGTTGGGCTTAGGGAGGAATTTTTTCCTTCCATTTATATGATTTCACTGAAATTGTTAAACTCCCTGTTTTCCAAGGAAAGGGATCCATCAATACAAACAGGGATGGTACAGACTACAGACAAAGTGATTTTCATGGATCAAGCAAAAAATATTTTGTTTTGAATGAGGAGAGCAATTGTAAATGGACATGTAGGGCCCAGTGCGGTAACCTAGTGGTTAAATTCTTGGCTTGAAAGTGCCGGGATCCCATATGGGCACTGGTTAGTGTCCCAGCTACTCCACTTCTCATCCAGCTTCCTGCTTATGGCCTGGGAAAGCAGTCAAGGATGATCCAAAGCCTTGGAACCCTGCACCAATGTGGGAGACCTGAAGGAAACTCCTGGCTCTTGGTTTTTGATTGACTCAGCTCCGGCCATTGGGACCACTTGATGAGTGAATCAGTGGATGGAAAATCTTTCTCTCTGTCGCTTCTCTCGTGTATCTACCTTTCCAATAATAAATAAATAAATAAATAAATAAATAAATAAATAAATAAATAAAAATAGTAACAGTAAATGGACTTGTAGGGGGATGGGGAACTGGAGAAGTGGTGACAGGCTCCCATGGGTGGTGACAGGCTCCCATGGGTGGGGCTAGCTCTGGTGGCCAAGTCATGTGGGGTGGTTGTGTTGAGCTGTCCAACCACCATCTGTATGTAGAGGAAGGGTTATTTTCAGGGTCTTCTCTATACTTCTGGCTCACCTTGATTTTGCCTTTGAGTGGCACAGAAGTAGCTTATGGCTTTTGTGTGTATCTGTCTTCAGTCTCACATGGCTAAAACATATCCTCTCCTCTTTAAAAAAAAAACCAAAAAACAAAACACCTAAAGCTGCTGCTTTTAGTATAAGGCAAAACCTTAGTAACAGCATCTAGGCTAAAAGTACCCTTCTGGGCAAAAGCTACACAGTCAGAGTTTTCTCCTTTTAAGATTTATTTATTTTTATTGGAAATGCATGTCAGATTTTACAGAGAAGTGGAGAAACAGAATGATCTTCTGTCTGATGACCCAGGCCCCAAGTGGCCACAGTGGCTGGAGTTGAGCCGATCCAAAGTCAGAAGCCTGGAGCTTCTTCCAGGTCTCCAGTGTGAATGCAGGTCTCGAGGCTTCAGGTCATCCTCCACTGCTTTTCAGGCCCCAGGCAGAGAGCTGGATGGGAGGAAAGTGGAGCATGTGGAACATGAACCAGCGCTCATATGGGATCCCTGTGCTGGGAAGGTCAAGTTTTAGCCATGGAGCCATCACTCTGGGCCTCAGGATTTTCTAACATCTAAATGTTTCTATTTTCTCAGGCTCTGAGCCCATTGATAGGATTCCCTGTGGTCTAGGTGGAGATGTTGACGTCATGTCAGGGCTATCCCAAGCTTGCCTTTGAGTTCCAGCTACCTGATTTAGAGAAATAGAAAGGTCCTGCACTCCTGTGGGCTTCTGGCATGAATTTCTTCTGTTTCACTGGCACATTTGCTGTGAAAGTGAAGAAAATATAGGATCCGTTAATTATCTAGCTTCTGAAATTGTCTCCCCTGGAGGCACCCAGCTCTTAGTTGGGCCACTCATCCTTGAAAGGCTCACCCTGCTGGGGTCTGGCAGGTAGTGATTCTCTTGTTGCTTCTTCTGGCTCAGTGACATACAAATGTGCAAATAACTTCAGGAACTCCCAAGTATTCCTCAGTTGTCACCATCACAGTCAGAGGAAGGGAGTCTGCTTGTGGCCTGAGCCTCTTTCTCGTGGCAAAGAATAGTTAACATGATCCCGAACCCTTATGCAGCATCATGATGTTACTGGATGTAGTTGGGCAGGAGCCCATACTGACCTGTATGTGCTGGTCAGGGCAGTATTAAATAAGATATATACATATATTTTTAATGAACACATTTGACTTGTTTTGTAGGATAGTCGCTGTTTTCTCAATCTCCTGAATGACAGACTTGGTGACCGAAAGAGGTAAGACAGCTTCTTCAGCATGGTTCCCTTGCTTCTCGGTGTCCTGGCGATGTCGGCTGTGTTTACAGCTTGTCTGGGATCTGTGAGTGTCTTTCAAAATGAGCTCTGTTGGTCTTTAGCACACTTGTTTGGTTTGGGACATTTCTGATACAGTCCTCTCCAGCAAGTCCGGAGATTTTTAAGAGGAGTGGTTGTTACACACATGAGCTCATCAGAGATAAGTGTGTTATGAACAGTTGAGTTTCTTCTTTTTTTTTTTAAAGATTTATTTTATTTTTATTACCAAGTCAGATATACTGAGAGGAGGAGAGATAGAGAGGAAGTGGAGCTGCCGGGATTAGAACCAGCGGCCATATGGGACCAAGGCGAGGACCTTAGCCACTAGGCCACACTGCCAAGCCCAACAGTTGAGTTTCTGGTGTGAACATATTTGCTAATTTCTTTCTTTGGGAATTCTGCCAAGTGCTTTGGTGGAGGTATAGAGAATCACTAAATGTAATTCAGAGTCTACCAGGTGGGCATTTAAAAACTGTTTATGCATCCCATTTGTACATTTGAACCCCCCCACACACTGTACCAAGAAACTCAACAGCATATCCTAGTTATAAATATTCTTGTGTCTGTGGGTTGTGGCTGGGATAATCCAAGTTTCACATTGTAACTGTGATGGTCTCTTCCAGGGTTTATTCATTTCCATGTATTGCCGCATTCACCTATGGACGTGAGGTAGGTTTGTCCTGCCTGGGGGTTGGGAGGGTGCTGGATGATGAAACCCAGTTATGTTCAATTTTGCTGTCATTCTCAAGAGACTTTTTGAAAAGAATACTAACATCTCCAAGTAGCTTCAACTCTGAGACCATGCTTGAGGGCTCCATGGTTACTCCTGACAAAAAGGGGGACTTGGGGGTGCATAATGTACCCATGAAGCCAGCTGCTTGTTTCATTTTACCCTCCTCAAGGGAAAGATTATACAGGAAGCAAGAGGTGGTACTCTCGCCTCTTTCCTTCCAGTTGAACTTTCCTCTTCTTTCTCCAACAACAGGGGCCACACTCTTTCCTTTCTCTCTGTCTTCATAGAGTACAGGCTGTGCAAGTACAGACACCTGACAAAGGATGTGCCAGGACAGCTCAGGATGTTGTGGGCACACGGACAGCACTTTCATCCTTCCTTTGTAAGATCAGATTCTTTTCACCCTCCTCTTTGGTTTCTAGACAAACACAGGGTCCTTCCTGTCACAGTGCTCACGAACCCATCATCTCAGTGTCAGGATGAGACCTGAGAGTTTGGTCCCTTGGTGCAGCCTTCAGGGTGTTCGCATGCACTGTGTCTTTGGTTTGGGTCCAGCATGCCTTCCTGGGACTGTAGACCCAGGCTTGCTGGCGCATTCCTTCTGTCTAGAGCATATTCTTGGAGTCTCAGTCCTGCACCCAAAGTCTGTCTATTTTATTTCCCCTTAGGTTACTGTGAGAATTCTGCTCTTTGTGGATTTTCTTTGCAATTTTCCAACAGCTTCTATCAGGGCCCTTGAACTTCACCTTATCCTAGCTTCTAGAACATGTATGGTGGGCTAATACCTTCATCTAACTCTGTGGCGATTAAAAACTAGGCGCCCATGGTGGTGCCCATGTCCAAGAAGTACTATCTTCTGGGAAAGTAGTGAGACTGTAGTCTGTGTCCCATAGGTGGGCACAAAAGCTGTACATTGTCAGCCCTCTCTGTCTGCAGGCTGGCAGCCACGGGTTCAGCCGACTGCAGATGGAGTGTTATAGGTTGTTGCTGATATGTCCTATATAGTTAGACATTGCAATGATGGTTGCATCTAGGTTGAGTGTGTACTGATTTTTGCCTCATCATTATTTTCTTAAAAATATAGTATTTACCTAGTGTTTACATTGTCATAGGAACTATAAATAATCTAGAGATGGCTTAAAGTATGATAGAAGGTTATATAACTAAATAGTTATATAGTATATATATATTATATATATAGTTTGTTTATTTTAAAGCTGCATTGAGAAATGGAGAGACTGAGATAGATCTTCATCAGCAGATTCACTTCCCAGATGGCCTCAGGGGCCTCAGTGGCTAGAGTTGGGCAAGGCTGAAGTCAGGGGAGGAGAGAGCTCTCCCATTTGGATGGGTCACACGCTACTACTTTCCTCATACCATTAGAAGGGAGCTGGGTCAGAAGTGGAGTAGCCGGGACAAACCAATGCCCATGTGGATGGCAGCATCACAGACGGTAGCTTTGCCCACTGTGCCACAATGACAATTCCAAGTGCCGTTTTATTTAAGGAACTTCAATGTCCGCAGATTTCAGGTTCTGAAGGGACATCAGAACCAATCCCTGGGGGCTATCGAAGGGCAGCTGTTAAATGCTTCTTGAGGTTTGTCTGGGAGGCAGTAGAGACACTGTATTAGTGCTGGGTATGGAGAAGTACCGCGGGACCTTGGGAGGCAGAGGCCGAGATGGTGACTGTTTCTATATCATCGTAGTCTCTGAATCATCATCAAAACTAAGTGGTGGGCATGCAGGCAGCATGGCTTAGCTAAAGTCCCTGAGCCTCAGGAGTGAGGTTGTAAAGATGGATGGAAACCTGATGTACTGAATACATCTGCTCTTCGACAAAATCTGCAAAAAGCCAAATCCTACCTCAAGTGAAAATAATTGCCAGACCAGCAGTAGATCCTCTTCTAGGCTCAAAGTGATGTGCTGCAGGCTGCTGTCCACGTCTTCTTTTTGAAAGGAAGTTTCCTGTATTTGAAAGGCACAGAGAAGGAGACACCTGCTGCCCCCTTCCACCCCACACACACATACTCTCTGTGTCTCCTCTGCTGATTCACTTCCCAAATGGCCACAACAGCCAGGGCTGGGTCAGGCTACAGTCAGAAGTTGGCAGTTCCATCCTGGTCTCCCATGTAGTTAACAGGGGCCCAGGCCCTAGGTTTTTGTCTGCTTTCAACAGCAGGAAGCTGGATTGGAAGTGGAGCAGTCAAGCACTCTGATTGGGATGCTTGGGTCCCAATCAGAGATTTACCTTGTTTTTACACAAGTTTTTACACAAGTTTTTCCAAGTGCAAGACAGAGTCCAGGATGGGGTCCTAGGGACCCCATTTGTTATCACCTTCATGGCAAGACCCGAAAGCACCAGTAAACTGCCACATGTTGTTGTGGGTGCCTGAGGCAGAGCCCTGGAACTCATGGAGGAGACATGGAGACACTGTCAGTTGACAAAGAATCCACAGCAGAAAGAGGAGCAAAAGACATCAGCTGCTGTGACTCGAAAGGGAATGTCCACCTGGCCGCAGAGACACCCCTTAGGGGAGAGGGCAACTAGGAGAGCCCCTGAGAGCCCCAGCAATCCTAGCTAGGGGAGGAATCTGCAGTCACACAGACACCAAGTCCTGCCAGCAGAGCCACATGGGACCTCTGCCCTAGAGGAGGAACTGCATCTCCCTCTGCTCTTGAGACACATTTTCGTATTATCTTGTAGAAAGGCATCACTAACAGAGTTCTTGCCACTCTAGGAGGATAAAGGTCCTGGCAAATCCTTGAGCCTGGGCTGCACAGACATCCCAGTAAAATAGCACAAACGGTGATCCCCTAGACTCCAGCCCCCAAAGTGTGCTGTGCTACCAGGGACATGTGTCTGAGAACAACAGGGGCATGAACTCCCAAGACTTTAGAGGTAAGACCACCTGCCCAAGCAGAACAAGGGCCCATTCCACCTCCACACTCTCCTTCCCCCTGCGGTGGCACATGGCACTGTGGGGAAGTCTGCTTTCCCATTGAACTTGGGGCACGTACTACTGTGACTGTTTTCTACCCTCCAGCGCTTTGATTGGTACAAAGAGCCATACAGTCCTTGAGGACTCTTGGCCAACCCTCCTGCAACCCCAGGCCACCACTGGGGCCTACCTACCTGCTGGAACTGACGTGAGAACCCCATAGCCCTGTAGCCATTGATGACAGTGGAAGGAGTTAGGGGAATCCATACCTCAGCATCCAGTTGGAACTGAAAAGTCAATGAAGTGGTACCCAATGATGCATCTGCAGGAAGCAGATTACCTTTAGTAATCAAAGAGACAGGCAAGATGGCAGAATAGGGTAAGGACATGTTTAAACAGATGGAGAATCAGTAGCCAGGGTAAAGAAGATAGGCCACAATTCCGGGTAATAGGAGAGGACAGGCCAATGGCAGAGAGACACCTGGAGATCTATGGACATGGGGAAGCAGCAGAGACAATGGAGCAGTGGTTGGCACCAGTGATTGAAGCTCCACTGGTGGCCAGTTGGAAGGCAAGTTCACCAGGAACTCAAGAGGAGAACTCAGGCATAGAACTACCCATCCTGCTGATTTGCTTGATCCGACCACAAGCAGAAGCAGAGTGACAGAGCCCAGGCAAGAAGGTACAGGAACAGGGTCGCTTTCATGGCTCAGACATGTACCAGAGCCACATGGAGTATGATTTTGTGTTCTGAGGAAAAGGCTTTGGGGTGGAGGAACAACAGCTGTGCAGTTGCTGAGCCAGGAGGGAATTCACTCTGCACTCAACGCATTGCACTGGTCCCTCAGGGAAATGGTACCAACTTGGCATCCTACAGGTTCTACTCAAGATAAGTCAAGGTGGCCTCCGGGCCCAATAGCCAGGAGGCCCAGAACTCTCATCAGACGCCATTTTGTGTACTAAGGTAAAGGTTGTGGGGCAGAAGGAACTGTAGTGAGCTGCACAGGCACTCAGCCGGGAGAGAACTCACTTCTGGCTCAGTGCATTGCGCTGGTATCACAGAGAAAATTGCACCAACTTTGCATCTTACAGGTTCCAACCAAAATAGGTCCAGGTGGCTCTCAGACCAACAGCTTCCAGCAAGACTAGCATCCAGTGATGTAGGACAGCTGGTGTCTCCCTAATGCCAGGCATTGCTTGAGCCAGGAGTGGGAGAAAGATTATACAGGATATGGCAAATGGTGCAGCCACAGCACAGGATCACATGGGGTTGAAAGTGGTGAGCCAGGAGTTGGGGCCATGGAGACCATGGTAAAAGCCTAAAACAAGAGTCCAGGACCGATACTTGCTGTAGAGAGTGGCACAAGTGACTGCAAACAAAGAACCAAATACCAAACTCAATTAGTAAACTCCATCTGTAGTTCAGTGGGCTACACAGTTTAGAAACGGGCCCTAAGGAGAGGAATCTTCCATCCAGAATAGCAATGACCAAGAGCAAAAGAGGAGACAGACACAGTGAATATTACTGCTGCTTCCCCTGCAAAGGAGCAAAAGCCTTTGTTGATCTCAGAGTTAACTGAGAAATACATCAAGAAAATGGGGGATAAAGAATTTTACAAACTTGTTATGAAGCTTCTTAATGAGAAGCACATACAGGAGTTGAATGAATTTAAGAATTATAGGTCACACAGGAAATAGCAATACTGAGACAAAGTCAAGCCGAATTATTTGAAATGAACACGATGGAGCAAGTTAGAAATTCAGTGGAAAGCCTCAGTGATAGAATGAACAAGGCAGAAGAAAGAATCTCAGATTTGGAAGACGTTTCCTCCAAAATGGGGAAATACTTGAAAAGCTGGAAGAGGAGCTGAGTCAAGCTAAGGAAAGTATTCAAGAATTAGGTGGCACTATTAAATGACTGAATATAAGACATATGGGAGTTCCAGAAGGCACAGAAAGAGAGGCTGCGTTTAAAAGTATATTCAATAAAATAAGGGAAAAATTCCCTAATTTGGAGAAAGAATTGGGAAACAACATTCAGAAGAAGAACAGAATTCCCAGGGGGTTGACAAAAAGCAATCTTTGCCATGACACATGATTATCAAGCTTTCTTCAGTTGAACACAGGGAAAAGATACTTAAATATGCATGTGAAAAAGATAGTAACATTAAAAGGATCCCCAATCAGACTTCCTGCTGACCTCTCAAACTCTACAGGCCAGAAGAGAGTGAAGTGACATATTCCAGATTTTAAAGGGGATAAATTATCAACCCAGAATAACTTATCCAGCAAAGTTTTCCTTTGTCTTTGAAATCAAGTTAAATTCTTCCACAGTAAAGAAAAGCTCAAGGAATTTGCCTCTTTCAGACCTGCCCTACAAATGATGCTTAAAGATATTCTCTTTATAGAGAAAAGGAATAACACCTACCAAAACCAAAGGCAAATGTGAAGAACATCCCAGTAAAATAACAACAGAAGAGTAAATCAAATAATGAACAACCGTTGCTGAAATGACAGGATTGAGTTACCACCCATTCATATTAACTCTGCATGTAAATGGCTTAAACCCAACAATCAAATGTCATAGATTAGTAGACTGGATTAAAAAAACAAAATCCATCTATTTGTTCCCTACAGGAGAAACATCTCACTAAAACAGGCAGAAACAAAGTGAAAGAAAAAGATATTCCAGGTAATGGAAAAAAGAGTTGATGTAGCAATTTTTCTTCATTTTTTAAAAGATTTATTTTCACTGGAAAGGCATATTTACAGAGAGAAGGAGAGACAGAAAGATCTTCCATCTGCTGATTCACTCTCCAAGTGGCCACAATGGTCAGAGCTGCACCAATCTGAAGCCAGGAACCAGGAGCTTCTTCCAGGTCTCCCAATAGGGTACAGGCTCCCCAGGCTTTGGGCCGTCCTCAATTACTTCCTCAGACCACAAGCAGGGAGTTTGATGGGAAGTGGGGCTGCCTGGATGTGAACCAGTGCCATTATGGGATCCCAGTATGTGCAAGGTGAGGATATTAGACACTAGACTACCATGCCAGGTCCTGTTGTAGGCATCCTTATGTTAGATAAGATAAACTTTGACGTGAAAAAATAACCAAACAGATGAGAAAGGACACCACATAGTGATCAGAGATTGTGTTTTCAGCAGGAAGAGATCACCTTACTTGTTTCTTAGCATGTTTTTATTTTCAACTCTAATTTGACTTGGTTTTTCTCTCTTACTTTTCTTTGCTAGTCTGGCTTAGAATTTGTTTTGCTCATCTTCTTAGAAAGTGGGTCTTTCTTGTTGCTATTTGTAGTTTTTTCGTTTTAATTCCGTTATTTTTGCTGTGTGATTATCATTTCATGCTTTTCACTTTTTCTCATTAAGTCCTTGAGATGCATTATTAGATCATTTATTTGAGATGCTTCTGTTTTTTTGTAAGCACCTGATGTTATACGTATCTTAGCACTGTTTTTGCTACATCTCATGGGTTTTGATTTTTTTGTTTTCATTTCTTCAAGTTTTTTTTTCCTTAGTAATTTTCTCAGTGACACATAGGGCATACAGTAGCATTATTTGCTTCAAAAGGTTTTTGATTTTTGTTTCTTCAGTGACACATTGGACATTCAGTATCACGTTATTTAACTCCATGTTGTAAATTTTCTGTTTTTCTTCCTGTTGATTTTGTTTTGTGGCCTTGCATTTAAGGGGATGTATAGTAACTGTGTAATGGAGATTATGATACGTAGATGTGAAGATACAATGCAGTGTGCATCTCTACTTCCAAACCAAAGACGGACTTCCATTGAAATTGTGTTATATATGTATATATGAAACTGACATATATGCATATATATATGCAATAGGATGCTGGACTCTTTGTCATTGCCCATACCTACAATGTTGGGATATGCTTAAATGGTGGAATGATGGACTTATGACTGTTTATGAAGGACTGTACTATTGTAATAATATAAGGGAAATCAGTGGGGCCAAAGGGCTTTTAGGAGAGGGAACATGAAATTTCAGAGTCTGTGGAACTGCATCATAAAATAATCATTTAAAAAATATGAAAAAAGCCAAAGAGACACTGGATTCATCAGATATGCAAGTATCAACAGAGGGGTGAAGGAGAGAATGATGCGTCCGCTGGCGCATGGTAATGTTCTAATAGTGTCAGACGCCAAAGAAAAGGAGGTTGAGGGAATAAATATTTGATTCAAAACTTTCAGGAGAGTGACTATAGGGATAGTCAGAGGTTCAAGAGGTACAGAGAGTTTACTGAAATGAGGCGGACAATGCAGGGTACGAATGAGATTTCACAAAAAGATGTTTGAAAAGGAACCAGACTAAAATCTGGGACATAGAAATCTCAATAAAGTAATGAAAGCCTGAACAACAGACTGGATCAAGCAGAGGAAGAATGCCAAAGGTCTTATTTCAGACAAAATGACTTTAGTAAGACAAAACTGTGATTAAGAACTGATTTAGTAGTGGTATATGAGAACGGCTAAAAAATGTAAAACAATTGCAGCAGTTGCTTCATTATTCTTCCTAATCAGCAGACAGAAAAACATGGTAGAAACCTACAAGGTTGTGCTTTGGTGGAAAAATTACATTTGGCGATAGCCTCATTTGGTAAACTTTTCCATCTTGACATGTTTCTTGTTTGGAGAAAGTAACTGAGGGGGCTGGCATTGTGGTGCAGCATCAAGCCACTGAGTAACCCTAACCCTGCAACACTGTCCTTTTGTGGCAGTGCCAGTGTGCATTCTGGCTGTCCTGGTTCTGTCCAGCTCCCTGTGGATGTGTGTGGGAAAGCAGCGGGAGGTAGCCTGAGTGTGTGGCCCTTGCCGTCCATGTAGAAGGCTGAGAAGGAGTTCTAGGCTCTTGGCTTGGCTTCTGCTTGCTTTTGCCCTGAACATGGTAGTCATTTAACCAGCAGATGGAAAATCGTTCAAAGAAATAGAAGTAAAGTCTTTAAAAAATTTATTTACATCTGTATTTGAATCATTTCCTGGAGTTGTACAGTATTTTTGTTTTAGTCTTTGTTAACACTGTTGTGGTTACATGTATTTTCATAAATCAGGCACACATTAAATTGACTTAATAATATCTCAGACTGTTTATAAAAGAATTTAAGGATTACAGCAATCTCAAGGGTTTTTTTTCTATTATTTACTACAAAGTGTATCTCACTGGTTTAGCTGTTCTTTGGCCTTGGAACTTACAGTAAAGATATATTTAAAATAACGAAAAAATATGAAATAGGCTTCTAATTAGATAACCTTTGCTAAATGCTACTGTCAGCAAAATTATAATGATAACTATTGTGTTTATTCAGACAATAAATTATGTAAACCAGTGTTTTATTATAGATAAAATTACAAGATGGAGTCTTTTGGCACACTTAAATGTCCATGAGATATGTTAAGATAGCAATTTTTCTTGGAACTAGGTACAGAAAATTGTTATCTTTCCATTTTGCATAAATGAGTTAAGTAATTAAGGCAAGTTGCATAATGTTAGGATAGTATTATTTTAGGAAAAGTTCAAATTCTTTAATGGGTTAGATTTTACATGACCATTTAATGTGGATATTCTGTTTAATTCATGCTGAAATTCTCTTTCAGATGAGAAAACCTGCAGATGAAAAAATAGAGAAATTTTGGATTGGTTTCAACCTTGGAAGTCAGAGTGTGACATTTTATATAAACAATGTGGAGGTAATGATGTTCATTTCCCTGTGAGATCCGAATGCTTCTGGATTGTTCTCTGTATGTGTCATGTGCTTGTGAATTTCACAAATTTATTTTCCTTCTAAAAGTACTCTGTGGGATCCAGTAAGATTGTTCAAGGAAGCAGTGGTCCATTTCTGCGTAACAGGTAAGATGATAATTGTTCATGCCACAACTACTTTTGTTTATGTTTTCTGTGTGCAGTTCTGTCAGTAAAAAGCTGGGTTAGTTCTAAAGAAGATTGTGTGCGTGCCTTGAGATAGAGGCAATGTGCCCAGTACGGTGGGGGGATTATAGATGTGTGGACCACCTTTTGGAGCTTCCCTTCTATTTCATTGGTCTATGTGCCAGTTGTGTGTCTTCAAGTATGGTGTTGTGATGCCTCTGGGTTGGTTTTTATTGTTTAACATTTCTTTAATTGTTTGGGATCTTTTGTGTTTTCATAGGAGTTCCTGGGCTACTGTATTGTTCCAGATCTGAGAAGAATGCCCTTTGCATTTTTATTGGGATCACAAATTGTTTTGGGTGGTGTGAGCATTTTGATGATATTCTGACAAATCCCTAAACATGGGGAGGATTTTTCCATTTTTTGCATGTGTGTTTTCTATTCCTTTCATTAACATTTAAAAATTTTTCATTATAGAGATCTTTTGTATCCTTGGTTAAATATATCCCAAGGTATTTGTTTATTTTATTTATTGTTTGGCAGCTCTTGGGAATGGGGCTGATCTTAAGAGTTCGTTCTCAACCATGGTTGGTGTGTAAGAATGGAATTAGTTTGGTTTGGTGTCCTGACACTTTGCCAAAGTCTCTTGAGTTGCAACAGTCTTAGAATCTTTGGTTCCGCTATATGAAGAACCATGTCACCTGCAAACAGGGATGATTCAGCTTCCTTCTCTCCAATTTGTATCCCTTTGATTTCTTTTTCTTGTCTAGTAGCTCTAGATAGAGTTTCCAGGTTCGTGTGGAATAGCAATGGGGAGCGTGGGCGACCGTGTCTGGTTCTGGATCCTAGTGGGAATGCTTCTACTTTTCTCCATTCAATATAATACTGGCTGTGAGATTTGCCTATGTTGCCTTCATTGTTTATAAGTGTGTTCCTTCTATATACAATATTTTGGGGGAATTTTTCATCATGAAAGTATGTTTTATTTTTCATTCATTTATTTAAAAGTGTTAGAGAGAGAAAGAAAGAGAACTTCCATCTGTTGATTTACTCCCTAACTGGGAACAGAGATTGAGGCTGGGCCAGTCTGAAACCAAGAGCCAGGAGTTTTCTCTATGTGTCCCTTGTGGATGCAGGGGTCCAGAGATTCCTCTGTTTTCCCAAACGCATAACCAGGAAGCTGAATCAGAAGTGGAACAGCCAGAAGCCTCTACAGGATGCTGGTGCTGTAGGCAGGGGCTAAACCCACTACGCCACAGTCCTGTCCCCAAAAGGATGTACTTTACCAAATGCTTTCTCTCTATTCATTTAAATAACCATGTGGCTTTTTATCATTTTGTTGGTGTGATATGTCATTTTCATTGATTTGCATATGTTGAAAACTGTCCCTGCATCTTTGGGATAAATGCTGCTTGGTCTGAATGGATGATTTTTAAAATTTAATTTACGGAGAATCAAGATGGCCGAATAGGGTAAGGACATGTTTAAACAAACGGAGAACTGTTAGCCAGTGTGGAGTAGAGAGGGCACATTCCAGGACATAGGAGAGAACAGAACAATAGCAGAGGGGTACCTGGAGACTGACAGACACAAGGAAAGCAGCGGACACAATGGTGTGGTGTTGCAGTGACTGATACCCCAATGGCAATCAGCCAGCAGCAGTCTTAACTCCACTGGTAGCTGGAACTCTGCCAGCAACAGGTGGGAAGGGGCATTCACCCAGAGCTCAGGAGATGACCCCAGACAAAGAACTGCCTATCCTGCTGGTCTGTTTCTTTTGACCAGGAGCAGAGACAGAGCAGCAGGTCCCAGATGGGCAGTGTGGGAAAAGGGTAGATTTCCATAGCCCAGTCTGCCACCTAGAGCCAAATCAGGTGCCATTTTGTATAGGGAGGCAAAGGTTATGATAGGACAGCACTGCGCATGTATGGGTTTGGGAGTGAACTCATTTCTGGCTCAGTGAACTGCCTCCTGACACCTTGTCATGGAACATGGTGATTCTAGCTGTGCTCTAGCCATGCCTACGCAGGCATCATTAGCGGTGTGCAGGTGTCACTGGTGGTGTGCAGCCAGCAGCTACCTGTTCTTTCTCCTTACTGTGCCAAGGAGTCTGTTCATTCTACTTTCCACCAAGAATTTCTTTCAAGCAGTCCGCTGGGACCATCATTCTTTCTTTGTTTTGTGGTATCTAGTAGATTCTGCCTCTTTGTCTTGTATCTCCAAGTATTCATGTCAAATAAAAACTGTTGTTAATTTGTTTAACCAGTTCCAGCCAAAATATCGTATATCAAAATGATTGAGATGGTGTGCCCTTTCTGGCCCCAATTAATCCCAGTCTGCTGTCTGAGTTACTCTTGCTGCATCCCCACCTTACTGGTTGCGTTTTGGTCTTCCACTGCGATGGACAGGGTCGATCCAGACCTGTATGCTTCTGTTGGCTTTCTCTCCAGTTTCCTCAGTTTGTGGCTGTGCAGGCTCTCTGCTGCACTTCACTCGCTTCTTTCTTGTGGGCCACCTCTAATGTGCGCTCACTGCAGTTCAGCAAAGAGTTGTCATCTAATTCAGAGGCTGAAGTCTAACAGCAGGCTTCTCTCAACTCTGGCTCCATTCTTTTCTGTAAGAGGAACCTAAGAGTAGGCGTTTGTCTTGGTGGTTAGCAAATCCATGTCCTGCACTGGCATGCTCGGGTGCCCAGCCCAACTGGTTCGTGCTGATGCGGAGCCTGGAGCACAGTGGTGGTAGTTCGGGTGCTGGTTCCTGGCTTCTGCCCTTGGCCTCAAGCCAGGGCTGTGATGAGTTTTTGGAGAGAGAAACAATGATTGGGAGCAATGTTTCTGTGTCTCTCTGTGACACTGTCTCTTAAATAATTTTCTTAAAAGAAAAGAGTGTGTTGAAATGGAGGTGAATTATTACTGTTTGGATATTGGGAAAGCTGAATTTCAATGTGAATTTTAGCAGCAACTAAGATTTCAAAGAGATATTGAATGGATATTGTGTTTAGTGGATTCGAAAGTAAAATGCTTGTTGCAGATGATCCCCCTATAAAAACAAAGTGCTCCTTAAAAAGTTGATTGGCTTGCAGAAAGCAGAACCTGCCTCCATTTCCTTGTTGCTGCACTATGCTGGTTCATGGTTTTCCAAGGTCAGCCCCACAAACGTGTATGACAAGTGTGTGCATAAATATACATGCATATTTAGTAAAGCAGTTTCAGAAACCTGTTATAATATGATTTATTTTCATCTTATTATCATGGAAAGATCTGGTTTACAAATACCCCCTGAGGTCATTTAAAACGATGACATTTGAAAATAAAACCTGTCTCTGTGTTGACACACATTATTGCCCCTTTTCATTGCCAGAAACGGAGATGATGAAGATACTCCTCATCTGCCTGCAGCAGCCTATTGTCATCAGCAGGGAAGAGGTGATGAAGGTAGAAATCCACTTTCACGTACAGCTTGCCATCGCACAGGCAGCCACTCGAGCACTGGGACAGGACAAACAGGACCAGGATTAATTCTCGCTGATGATTCGAAACTCTTTTCCCAGCTCTTTCATTTCCTCATTGGCATTGGAGGATGTGAACGTTGGCTGAAAAAGCCATGGTCTCCTGAGTGTCCCTTGAAGAGTCAAGTGTCCTAATTCCATTTCTCCCTTTTTGTGTGTCAGTGTCTCCATGGTGTGGAACACTGACCCTCTCTGTGTGCCTCCAAATAATCTACTCCATTTACTGTGCACCATGGGAAACTTGAGGATGACATCACCTCCTGACCATTTCTTCCTGGGGTCCCAAGGACATTCCTGGTGGGCTTCTGGCACTGTTCTCTCTCTCTCTCTCTCTCTCTCTCTCTCTCTCTCTCTCTCTCTCTCCCTCCCTCCCTCCCTCCCTCCCTCCCTCCCTAACTCCCTCTCCCTCTCCCTCTCCCTCTCCCTCTCCCTCTCTCATCCTCTCCCCCCGTTTCTCTCTCACCTTCCTGTTCACAGAGTGAATTGGGAAGATTCTGATCTCTTACACTTGCAAATGTCTGGTCCCCCCTCACTGGACTTGGAGGAGGGCAGAATTGGAACCAGTTCAGTGAACCAGCTCGCTGAAAACCCTTTAAGACACTAACCTCTTCTCCAGGAGCACAGAGCTGTATCCCAAGCTATGCATTTTCCTGGATGCTTTTTCAAAGGCTGCTACTCTAAAACTTGTTACTTATTTGTATTTATTTGAAGGAGAATAAAAGAGACCTTCACTCACTGCAATACCCAAAGTTGGGCTGTCCTGAAGCTTGTTGTCTGGAAGTCGATTCAGGTCCCATGCATGGGTGGCAAGGGCCTACATAGTTGAGCTGTGTGACTGCTCTCCTAGAGAGTGCATTGGCAGGATGCTGGATTGGAAATGGAGCACCAGGGCAGGCTTCTGCCTTTAAAGTCGCATGGCTTCTGGCTTATGTTTCAGGTGTTGCCTGATCAGATGCAAACTTTCTGGGAACTTTCTACTAACTTTGAGAAGGAAGTCACCATGGCTATGATTCCTAATAGCCATGAGAGAGAGACAGGTCTTTTTGGAAAATGGCAAAATTCTGGCTCTGAAAAGTGATGACAAAAATCAAACTTGGAAGAAGTCCCAGAAAACCTAGCATCATGTGAGATTGTTTGAATATGAGTGTATCACTGGAGAAGGAAGAGTTGGTCAGAGCCTGGAATTACTATTCAGTTCAGAGTTGCTTGTCCCTCAGAAGTGGCAAAGCAGTGCAGATGCTGGGGTGGCAGGGAGCAGGAGATGGGAGCATTGGTCAGTCTTGTCTTCCCTTGAGGCCAGTGCAGCAATAGACTAGACCAGATACATTTTTTAAAAGCTTATTTATTTATTTATTTTAAAAGATTTTATTATTATTGGAAAGCCAGATATACAGAGAGGAGGAGAGACAGAGAGGAAGATCTTCCATCCGATGTTTCACTCCCCAAGTGAGCCGCAACGGGCCAGTGAGTGCCAATCTGATGCCGGGACCAGGAACCTCTTCCGGGTCTCCCACGCGGGTGCAGGGTCCCAAAGCTTTTGGGCCGTCCTCTCCTGCTTTCCCAGGCCATAAGCAGGGAGCTGGATGGGAAGTGGAGCTGCCGGGATTAGAACCGGCGCCCATATGGGATCCTGGGGCTTTCAAGGCGAGGACTTTAACCTCTAGGCCACACCGCTGGGCCCAAAAGCTTATTTATTTTTAAATTCAATGGCAGATTTTACGCAGATAGAGAAATATCTTCCATCTGCTGGTCCATTCTCCAGATGGCCATGATGGCTGTAGCTGAGCCCTTCAGCAGCCAGGAGCTTCTTCCAGGTCTTTCATGTGGTTGCAGGCTCCCAAAGACTTGGGCCATCCTCTGCTGCTTTTCCAGGCCACAAGCAGGGAACTGGATGGGAAATGGAGCAGCCAGGACACGAATTGGCATCATTTGCGATGCTGGGCCTGCAAAATGGATGATTAGCCAATTAAGCTATCGTGTTGGCCCCTATGTGACTTTTAAAAAATATGTTTATTCCTTTTGGAAGACAGAATTATGGAAAGGGTGAGATAGAGATCGTCCATCTGCTGGTTTGCTTCACCATTGGCCGCAAGGGAATGATGGACCAGACTAAAGCCAGGACCTTCATGTGGGTCTCCCTTGTGGGTAGCCAGGACTCAAGCACTGGGGCTATCTCCCACTGCTTTCCCCAGGCCATTAGCAGGGAACTGATTCGGCAGTGGAGCAGTCAGGACAGGAACCAGCACCCACGTGGGATGCCAGTAGTGTAGTCTGAGGCTTACTCACTGTGCCACAAAGCTGGCCCTGTTTTTTTCTTAATGTGTACAGAACAGACAGAAGAATCCACCAACCTGGTGCAAGTCATGAGCCCGGAAGATGGCCAGTGCCTAACAGTTCTCATCAGTGATCATTCCCAGCTTCCTGTGAGTATGGGGGCCCTGGGAGCCAGGCTGGGACTCGGGTCTACTTGGACATTGGCAGGAGGAAGTTCTGCAAACAGTATTTTTCTGTCCAAACTAGAAATGCTTTGAGCCTGCCTTTCTTTAGATAACTTCACCAGCTTTGTTGACACCCCTCCCCCTTTCCTTCAGTGCAGTTTCCCGACTAAGGCGTGGCGTGACTGTCCTCTGCCTCGGTGCCCAGTTTGGGATCAGGATACTGATGCTTGGGAACTCATGTAGGGAAAGAAGGGATACGATGACAGGCTTTTCTTTTGAACACGTACGATCTCACATAAATGGGCATCTTCGAAGTCCTCCGGAATCTGTACACTTCAGCAGCAACAATCCGGTGGGAGACTCTCCCTTGGTCTTTGTGACACTCCATGATTGCCGTGGATGGCAGAAAATTCTTTGTTGAGAGTGGTTAGGAATGTTTTGAAGTATCCTACAGACGTTTGGAGCCACTGGTTTCATTTTCAGTAAACGATTTCTTTGCAAGGCAGAGTTGCAGAGAGGCGGGAAGAAGATCATTTCAGCTGTTGGTTCACTCTCCAGATGGCTGTGATGGCTCTGGGCCAGGCCGAAGCCAGGAGCCCTGAATGCCACCTGTGGGTGGCAGGGACCCAGGCACTGGGCCAGGCCGACACCAGGAGCCCCGAATGCCTCCTGTGGGCAGCAGGGACCCAGGCTCTCTGGCCGTCTTCTAGTATTTCTCCAGGAGCATCAGTATGGAGCTGAATCAGAAATGGAGCAGCTAGGACTGAACTGAACTGGTGCTCATCTGGGGTCTTGGCATTGCAGGTGGTCGCTTAACATGCTATGGCACTGAGCTGCCTGAAGTAAATCCATTTATTAGTAAATCCAAAGCCTAGTGTTTAATTAATCAGTGCGTGTGTTTTTAAAGAGATGTATTTGTTTTTATTGGAAAATCAAATTTTACAGAGAGAAGGAGAGACAGGGAAAGATCTTCCACTGCTGGTTCATTCCCCAAGTGCCAGAACTGGGCCAATCCAGAAGCTTCTTTTGTGTGTCCCATGTGAAAGCAGGGTCCCAAGGCTTCGGGCTGTCCTCTCCTGGTTTTCCCAGACCACAAGCAGGGAGCTGGAGGGGAAGTGAAATAACTGGGCTACAAACTGGTGCTCATGTGGGGTCCCGGTATATGCGAAGTGAGGGCTTTAGCCACTAGGCCACTGCGCCAGGCCCATAAGTGTGGTTTGCTGATAAGCTAGACAGCAGCTGCAAAAGAGTTTAAAACACAGAGGTTTCAAAGGTATCATCAGAATTTTGTTTTTTTGACAGCAAACCGAAACAGCTAAACATTTACCTGAAAAGCTGAAGCCAGATGTGATAAAGAAAGGTGAGACTGTTTCTTTCATGTATAAATTTATCATATATTAAAAATACATACCATAAATATACATGATATGTAGACATAGATATATCATAGATAAGACTTGAGTCTCTTTGGTTGTAAGTACTACTTAGAGATTTAGCATTATTTTTCATTTTGGTCACTAGAAGTCACGTTAGCGCATGCGTATTCTTCAGACTTACTGGAATCACCTGTGAAAATTGAGAGTCCTGAGCTGAGTGGCCAGGCCAGGTGAGTGACTCTCCCAGCTCCTATCCCACGCTGCGCACTGGGAGTGTGGGAGTGTAGGCTGTCGGCCGGAGCTGTCTCCCACTGCTACCTTTGGCGACCCCCTGCTCAGGAGACAGCGCTGTGCGGAATTAAAAGAATTATTTTGTTGTTGTTGTTTTTAAACTTTAAGATTATTTCTTTGCAAGGCAGAGTGACAGGAGAGGGGGTGGGGAGAGAGATCTTCCCGCCCCACCCCCGTCTTTTTTTTAAAGGTTTGTTTTTATTGGAAGGCAGACTTACAGGGAGAAAGAGAGACACAGAGGAAGATGTTCCACACACTGGCTCACTTTCCAAGTGGCTGCAACAGCTGGAGCTGAGCCCATTTGAAGCCAGGAGCTTCTGCTGGCTCTCCAACATGGGTGCAGGGTCCCAAGGCTTTGGGCCATCCTCTACTGCTTTCTCAGGCCACAAGCAGGGAGCCTAATAGGAAGGGAAGCTGCTGCCGGGATAAGAACTGACACCCATATAGGATTTAGCCACTGAACCATAACTCTGGGCTTAAGACAGAGATTTTTCATGCACTGGTTTACTGCGTGAACAGACACAAGTGTTAGGTCTGGGCCAGGCTGGCCCAGAAGGAGCTGGGAAAACCATCCAGGTCTCCCACAGGAGCTCAAGTACTTGGGCCATCTTCCGCTGCTTTCCCAGGCGTGTAAGCAGGGACCTGGATCAGATTAAAAGGAGCTGGATCAGATTAAAAGTAGGGCAATTAGCCAACCGGAGCTTCTGCAGGGGATGGAAGAACTCCAAACACTACTGGGCAGAAACCAACGTCATCGGAAAGACAACCAGAAGCCCTGAGCGGTTCGCAGAAACAGAACAATAAATGTCCTTCGGGACCAGGGAGGAGAGCTTTCTCTGGTCCGAGCCTGGCTCCACCTCTGGACCCCCACACTCCCTCGCAATGACCATCAGGATCGCTTCGAAAACTCCTTACAGCAAACAAACAATCATACAAACTAAAAAAAAAACTAAATAAATAAACAAACAACAGAAAGTAGAGCTTGAAATCTGACAGGAAAGAGCTGGCGTAGATTGGCTCATGCCTCACTGGGTGGGACACAAAGATTAGTTACTCCTCACCATGGTGTTGGGGATTTTCCTGCACACCCCCCCAAAAATGTTGTGCACCTTAAATGTCGACAAATATCTTGTTAGAGTTACAAGCCAGTCTAGATTATCCTAAAATCTGCCAAGATCAGCAAAATTATACTTCAACACAACAAATGGCTAAATACTAAAATGAAATAGACACGAGACAGCTGAATGGTACCTTATAGCCATTTTAAGGTATATAGCAGCCGGTCCTGTATATAAACTAAAATTGAAATGTCAATGAGCTAATCATAGTTTGTGGTTAGGGCTTGCTTTTTTTTTTTTTTTTTTTTTTTAACATACTGGTTACTCAAAACCATGTCAATTCCATAATATTGCAAATTGCTATTGATGTTATATTGGGACCCTTAATTGACTGTCATGATATTCTACCAGCTCTAACTTCAGACCACAAATGGTCTCCCCAAGAAACTGTTCAACCCATCTGGACAATAAGTAGCTGGACTCTAAGCTTGGTATATGTTTGCAAGGAAAGAATCTTGATTGAATTTGAACTGTAATACTGCATCAGGTGGAGGAATCCACCGGGGGCAGGGGAGGGGAGGGATGGGGGGATTCCCAGAGCCTATGAAACTGTCACATAATGCAAAATAATTAATAAAAAATATAAAAAAAGTAGGGCAATTAGGACTTGAAGCAGCACTACAGTGTGGGATTCTGGCATCACAAATCATGGCTTAGACCTCTGCCACAGCGTCCCTGGAGAACACCTGGGGGAAGTGTGGGCTGTTACCCTGCTCCTCGGGCCCCTTCCCCACGCCTCCAGGGTTATCTCAGGCAGTGTACTTTTTTTTTTTTTTGTCAGCAAAACACTGGATTTAAGACCAAAGGACACAGATCAATATACAAACATCAGTTTCCTTTCTGAATGCTGCTAACAATTAGAATAATTAACAAGCAATACCATTTGCAGTCAAGTTAATGACAGATTAATTTCAGAGCTCCATAAGATCACATGCATACATTGGGATCTCTGATGTTGCTGAGGGTCCTTAAGTATAAACAGAAATAGGGCCCAGCGGCGTGGCCTAGCGGCTAAAGTCCTCGCCTTGAAAGCCCCAGGATCCCATATGGGCGCCGGTTCTAATCCCGGCAGCTCCACTTCCCATCCAGCTCCCTGCTTGTGGCCTGGGAAAGCAGTTGAGGACGACCCAATGCATTGGGACACTGCACCCGCGTGGTAGACCCGGAAGAGGTTCCTGGTTCCTGGCATCGGATCGGCGCTCACCGGCCCGTTGTGGCTCACTTGGGGAGTGAAACATCGGATGGAAGATCTTCCTCTCTGTCTCTCCTCCTCTCTGTATATCTGGCTGTAATAAAATGAATAAATCTTTAAAAAAAAAGTATAAATAGAGATAGATGAGCTCTTGCCATGGAAGACTCAGGAGGAAGATTCCAGGACCTCCGAAATTGACCAATAGATTCAAAAATATAACCCCTGATTCAAATCATTGAAGGTGGGCCCAACGCAATAGCGTAATGGTTAAAGTCCTCACCTTGCACGCTCCGGGATCCCATATGGGTGCTGGTTCTAATCCCGGCAGCCCAGCTTCGCATGCAGCTCCCTGCTTGTGGCCTGGGAAAGCAGTGGAGGACAGCCCAGATAAGTATATTGCAACTTTACTGATATCATTAGTTACTGAGGAAATCTAGGTTAAAACTGTAATGAGAGGCACTATGCACCCACTAGACTGGCTGAAATTAGATTGTGCCAAGCACTGGTAAAAATGTAGAACAGTTTAGATACTTCTAGCAGTTTCTTAAAATGTTAGATTTTTAGCAACCCTTTGACTCGTTGAGCTGTTCTCATCCTAGGTGTTTTCCCAAGAGAAATATCAGTGTGTCCTTACAAAGGCATGAATGTTTATGGCAACTTTATTTGTAATAGCTCCGAACTGGAACAAACCTAAATGTCTGTCAATCGATGACATACTGATGCACTCTGACATATCCACACATTGGAATGCCACATAGCAATGGAAAGGAATGGGCCCACCATTGAGGCATAGCTGGGCATGGTGCCACCTGTGATGATGCCAGCATCCAACATGGCACATGTTAGTCCTGGCTGCTCCACTACCGATCCAGATCCCTGTTGGTGGCCTTGGGAGAGTAGGTACAGGATGGCCCATGTGTTTGGGTCCCTGCTTCATATGGGAGACCCTGATGAAGCTCCTGACTTCTGCCTGTGGTCGGGTCTAGTCTCCCTGTTGCAGCTAGCTGGGCTGTGAAGTAGTGGATGAACATCAGTTCATATCCTCTCTCTCCATCTCTCTCCCTCTCCCTCTTCCCTTCCCTTCTCTGCCCAGCTTTCCTTGTCTCCCCCCCATTGCCTGTCCCCCTCTCTCTCCCCCCTCCTCCCTCTCTCTTCTGTCTTTTCTCTCTCTCTCTAATTCCACCTTTCAAATAAATAAATTTTTGAGGCAAAAAGTAATGAATTTGGATATATGTATCTTTAATTCATCTCAGAGCAATTATGCTTAGTAAAAGAAGCTGGGCCACAAGAGTACATAAAATGATTCTATTGTATGAAACGCTAGAAAATGCAGACATAAGTTAGGTCAGTGGCTGCCTAGAAATGGTGGTGTATTTGCCACAGCTGCCTGGTTTCCCATTGCTCCACCCACCCCTCTCTTCCCTCTGAACCTGACAGACAAGGGACTCACAGGATGTGTGGTTTCTATTCTCTGTTCTTACCTGCCAGAGAATCTGCAGCCATAGACTGCATGATAGCAAGTTTGTAGAATGGGGCACTACTGGGCACCAGGTTTGTGACTGGGCAAAGGACACAGGAGGGAAACAGAAGTTGGGGGCAGTGAGAGAGGGGAAGGTAGAGGGTGCTGGTTGTACCTGTCCCATTCACCAGGCACATTTTACTTCAGGCGCGATTCTGCTTTCAACAGTGACAGAAAACAAACAAGGAGAAGGATGCTGGTAATGTAGTAACTTTTATCCTTTTAAGGCAATGTGCCCTACACTTCAGTTGCTTGCCCATCACTGTCAGTGTGCTGTGGCTCTCTTTGTTATCTATGCCTTTTTCTTAATGAAAATTATCTTAAATTTATTCAAGCATTTTAAAAATAAATATCTTATTTCATTTTTAACTGGAAATGAACATTACTCATTACAAGTAGCAGTAAGCCTCCAAATAAAGTAAAAATAATTCCTGCATGCTGTTACTTGATCGTTCATTGCATGAAATGGGCTTAATGATTGGCAAACTATGAAAGGGTCAATCTACCATACTCAGGTCTGTCCAGTTAGATGGACAGGTGGGTCAGCCCCATTGATAGTCTTAGAAGGAATTATCATTTCATGTTCTCATTTGATGGCAGATAGATCGTGGAAAATGGAAAAAGTCCTTTATTCAGTCTTATGTGACTAGAGCAAGTTCTTACGCCGTCAAGAATTCGCTCACCTTGGATGACAGCTGATGGGCAGGCATAGTGGTCCCTTCTTTCTCATGAGAAATGGAAGCCTGAATCCAGAGATTCTACGAAACCCCTAAATGCTGTTTTCTCCTGATCATGAAAGCCACATTCAAGTGGAACTTACACAGTAGACATGATGAGAGGCGAACAGTAATAGCTGGCAGTAACATCAAGTGATGAAAGTTTTGTGAATGTGGTATCTTTCTCTCGGAATACCTTACTATTCTGATGACGTTTTCATGATGGGACACAACACAGTGTGACGTCTCTGTTATTCTGCTTTTCAAATACATCTTTCAGGAAAGAAAAAAAATCATGCAATAAGACTTTCCCAGTTTCTTTGTTCCTCTATCAAAAAATGCTGAAAGTTGTTTGCAAAAGCATGCGTATTTAGAACAACAGTTCATAAATTTGGCTACACACCAGGATCACAAGAGGGGGCTTGAAGAGAAATTCATTACTCAGACACTGTTGCAGAAAGGAAGTTGGGCAGCCTCAATCTGCTGTTCCAGCCCATCAAATGACCATGAAAAGCTGGGCTTAAAGTCAGGAGCCAAGAATTCAATCCCAGGCTGTGTCTTGGGGACAGAGACACACTACTTCAGTCCTCACCACTGCCTGCCAGGCTAGAGCTGGAATCTGATGGGGCATGTGGGCATGTCAACTGTTGTCTTAACCACTAGATCAAATCTCTACTCTTCAATCATTTTTTAAAAAACTTATTTGATTTTATTTTAATTGGAAAGGCAGGTATACAAAGAGGAGAAACAGAAAGA
Organism: Ochotona princeps; assembly: GCF_030435755.1. Taxonomy (NCBI): domain Eukaryota; kingdom Metazoa; phylum Chordata; class Mammalia; order Lagomorpha; family Ochotonidae; genus Ochotona; species Ochotona princeps. The sequence goes on from NC_080833.1 coordinate 144,996,660, forward strand.
TCGGCTGTGCACTGGGTCACTCCCCAAGTAGCCACAACAGCTGGAGCTGAGCCTATCTGAAGATAGGAGCCAGGAGCCTCCGCCGGGTCTTCCATATGGGTGCTGGGTCCCAAGGCTTTGGGTCATCCTCTGCTGCTTTCCCAGACAACAGGCAGGAGCTGGATGGGAAGTGGAGCAGCTGGGACATGAACTGGCACCTATATGTGATCATGGTAGATGCAGGGCAAGGATTGAGCCACTAGGCTATCACGCTGGGCCCTTCTTTTCAATTCTTTAAGCAGATCCTTCTGCTCAGGAAACGCCTAAGGGTTAGTGTTGAGGCATAAAAATGTAGGCTGCTGCCTGCAGCACCAGCATCCCACATTGGACCCTGAATGCTCCACTTCCAGTCCTGCTGCCTGCTGGGCTGTGTGGGAAACCAACAGAGAACACTCAAGTGCTTAGACTCAGTTCCCAGCTTCTGCCTGGTCCAGCTCTGACTATTGCAGCCACTGGAAAGTGAACTAGCCCATGGAAGATTCCTGTCTCTCCCTCTGTCTCTCTATAACTCTGCCATTCAAATAAATAAATAAAATGTTTAGTATTTTAAAGTTGGCAACTCTTACATCTTAGTTGCAAATGCCTAATTAGAATTTGGTCATCCTTGAGACCGCATCTTGGTTGATAACTGACTCATGAGAAATTATTTTTCTCCTCGCCATTACTTCTGAATCACTTTTGTATAAGAGCCCAGTCTTCAATAGTCACTTCTCTTCTGTGTAACTTTGTAGTAATAGATTGCTCATACATAAATGGTGCCGACACCCCTTCGATGGTTTCATTGATCATTTCATTTGTGTATGTAATAGGTTAATTACAGGAAACATCTCTTTTCTGAGAGCAATGAGGTTTCCAGTAGCAGTGCCAGTGAGCAGTCTTGGACTGGTGACCAGAAGAAGAAAATGCTAATACCATATCGTAGTAGAAGAAGGAAGACAAAGTCCGAAAATGTGGCAGCGGTAAGTTTGGCGTTTGGCTTCTGAGGCATCTCTGAAATCAACCAGCAGGGATTAACTTCTCAGTGTGCTAAATGAAAGGATGCCCAAGAACTGGGCAGCCAGTGCACCCTCCTTCCCCGTCTCTGTGTCTCACGGACATTGAGCAGATATGGAACGAACAGTTCTCAGACAGAGAGCTGAGAATGGACCAAGCACTGTTCACTATGAGTTACAGCTGTTTGCAGTAGGTTCAGGGCGAGACATGTGGCAAGGCTCCGAGGATGGGGGAGTGGGACTGAAGCAAAGTGGGATTTGAAGGGCAGAGAGGATGGGGCAGCAAGCCTGTGACACCAGGAGGACACAGTGAGGGCGTGCTGGTGGTGCTCAGAGACAAAGTCTGGGTGGTGAGGAAGGAGGTGAACAGTGAAGGGGTCTGTAGGTGGCAGGTGAGAGGTTGCCGTCGTTCCTGGCATGGCCCTGCATATCTGGGAGCTGAGTTTCTGTCTCTTCAGGAAATATAGCCATGGTATAATTGGCTTCTTTTTCTTCCAGTTCTGCCACTTTTTTTTCTCAGCAGTGCTAGCGACAATGAGAAAGATCAGGTAAATAAATCCACTTTGTACCACTTTGTCCTGCTTCTGCGTGTTATGGCTATGATGAGCCTATTTCTTTCTAACGCTTTCAGGAATATGAGAAAAACAAACCAGTGGTCTAATGGTTTGGAAATCACTCCAGCAGCAATGGCAAGGACAACTTAGCATTTCCTATGAATTGATGATTTTCCATAAGTACTGCTGCTCAAAGTATGATTGACTTGGAGCAAAGATTAGGGGAAATGTTTCTGTCCTGCTACATAGGATAAGTCTTAATATGCTTCCATTGAACTCCAGAGGCAGAGCTGGCAGTGGTGGTGACAGGTGTACAGGGAAACAGGGAGAAAGAGGCACTTCTACTTCATGTCCCACATGCCTGCAGCCAGGGCTGGGCCAGGCTGAGGCCAGAGCCTGGAACTCTATCCAGGACCTCTGTCTGGGTGGCAGGGAACCAAGCACTTGAGCCAGCATCCTCTGCCTGCTGTGCTGGCACAGCGGGAAGGGGAAGTGGAGGGCCTGGGGGGCTTGCCAGCTCTGTGATGCGGGGTGCAGGCCAAAAGGCAACTTCACCTGCTGACACCCATTTGTTTCATTTGAAAGCAAAGCAGCAGAAAGAGAAGAGACAGAGAAAATGGTAAAACAAAACAAAACAAAACAATTTAGGCTCTGCAAACTTTGCAGCTTCTTTGGCAACACATCATCTCTGCACTTGTAACCCCAAAGCAATCATAATGTGAAAATGTGCTCTGTGTTAAAATAAAACTTTACTTACAAGAGTCAGCAGTGGGTTGGACCGAGCCCCGGTTTAGAACACAGGTTCGCAAACTTCAGCGAACGTCAGAATGAGCAGGATGGCTTGTTAAACAGGGATTGCTGGGGCCAGTGGAGTGGCATATCAGGCTACGCCATTTGGCACTGGCATCTCAAATGGGCACTGATTCACATCCCAGCTGCTCCACTTCAAATCCAGCTCTCTGCTGTTGTACCTGGGAAAACAACAGAGCAGGACCCAGGTCCTTGGTTCCCTGCACCCATGTGGGAGATACGGAAGATGCTCTTGACTCCCAGATTGAGACAGGTGCAGCTCCAGCCATGGCAGCCAGCTGGGGGATAAATCAGAAAACATAAGAGTTCTCTGTCTTCGCCTCTCTCACTCTGTAACTCTGAATTTCAAATAAATAAATTGAAAATAAATCATAGTTTTTAAAAGATTGTGAATTTGCATTTCTATCAAGCTGTAAGGTGTTGCATC